>NW_028222189.1:2500-15000 GCF_056783735.1 Eptatretus burgeri
CATTTTCCTATAATCTTCTTTCTTATTCATCAAACAATTATAATAATTTCTAAAAGTTATTGATTTCTTTATTACATATTTCTTTATTCCCTTTAACCTCATCAATCTGTTCACCATACTTACAAGCATATGCCTTTGCTCTCAATCCAATAAACTCACTCATTACTTTTCCACCCAACTCATCCTTAAACTTACCAATAACCTTTTCATTCTTTTTGGAAAATAACTCACTCTTCTTGCTGAAATTACTTGTATCATATACTCCAATATTTTTCTTCATATCTTCATAAACATCATCAGTTTTTATATCTAGGATAAAACTATCAGTGTCCATATACAACAATGAAACATTTTCACCATACTCTTTCTTTAAGTCATTATACAAATAATCATACATCAATATCTTTGATAAATCAAGAACTGCTGTTCCAATATAAATTGGTTTATCCATTACAATACTTTCCTTTTTCATATGAATTGCAGAAAAGTTCTCTGAAAAAACCTCTTCTCTCTCAAAACTTGGTTTATTTATCAATCTCGAAGCTTCTTTCCAAGATGTTGCGAATCTAATGTTTTGCCTGTTTCTAACATTTTCCATAGTCTTTCCAAATACAGCATTATTCATTAATTTATAAAAGTCCCGTTCAAATTTTACTTTTGTATTTGCTCTCATATCTGTATTGAATTGAATATACTTTTTCACCCAAGGACTTTGTTTAAATTTTAAAACTCTATGAATTTTAGCTACTCTCAATCCTTCTCTCAAAAACTGTTTTAAGCTTCTCTGATGTAAAACATATCCCTCTTTTTCATAGAATGTTGTTAATAACTTTTCTGTTGATTTGCCTTTAATATTAAAACTTTTATGATAATCACTGAACCATTCTTTCTTTGGGGTTTCTTTCTCACATGCAAAAGGAAGGTCTTTATGCTTATTATGAAGAAGACTCGGGTACCTCAAATCAACTTCAAAATAATAACCTTCTTCTTCGTCATTCAATTCCTCTTGAGAAGAAATAACAATATTCATCAAAGCCTTTTCATAATCCTTTTCTTCCACCCACTCTAATTTACCATAAGGCAGAGATTGAGACATTGCCCATCCATACAAATTATTAGCATCAAAATACATCAAATAATTACTATCTTTTTCACTATCATAATTTGGGAGATATTTATTATTTGCTTTCGCATATCTTTTTGAACATACTTGTGATATTCCACCTCTCTTGGACTTCTCAATCATCAAAAGCATATCAACATCACTGATTAAATCTATATCTTGTTTTGTCATTTTCAACATTGCACTCCAAGCTAAACCAGGAGCTGTGAAATAGTGGGCAGGGTCTAATCCATAACAATTTTTATTATGACAGAGTGTTCTAAAAGCCTCAAACACATCAGCTAACAATAAAACATCTGTTTTTAGATATAAATCATGATATTCTCCAAGGTTCTTTATCTTAAATATTTTCCATATTTCTTGTGCGTGTTTATATTCCTTATCACTTATCTCTTCTTCATAAAGGTTATTATAGAAACTTTCTTTTGAAGGAAGTTGTGTTTCTTTAAATCTCATAAATGAATCCATATAATCATAAGGATAAATTCCCTTACTTGTAAGAATTTTCTCTTTACTTTGAATTTCATTCCTTGTTTGAATTTCCTCTCTCGTAAGAATTCCTTCTTTAATCAGAATTTCATCTTTAATCTGAATTTCCTCTTTAGTTCGAATTTTCTTTATAATTAGAATTTCATCTTCAGTTAGAATTTCTTCATTAATTAGAGTTTCCTCTTTACTTTGAATTCTCTCTTTAATCTGAATTTCCTCTTTAGTGAGAATTTCCTCTTTTGGAAAGAATGAATTAAGATTTGGAAAAGAGTCCGTGGAGCTTAGATTTGATGCGAGGTAGGCTAGTGGTGTTCCCATAAACTTGTAAGAATCTAGAAACCTAATACGAGTTAAAGGTTTTGTGAATATCATTTTTGAAAATGAAATATACTTTTGACTTGTGTTTGTTATGGCAGAAATATTCCCTGGTGTTTTTGAAAGTTCATTTATAAATAGATGTGTATCATAGTTGGCGCTGTTGTGAAGAAAGACTGGAATAAAAGAAGGTAATTTATAATTAAGATTACAACAGGAATGAGCGGGACCTCTATATTTACCAGTAAGATGACAATGGTCTCTAACTTTAGACTCCTTAATTTCCCCTCACAAATATGACAGATATTGTTCATTCTAAATTCTAATTTTTCTTCTTTGGTTAATTTCATCGGTTCATTTGTTTCTTTCATTAATTTAGTGAGTCTTATACAATCCTTTTCTAATCGTTTTACAAACTCTTGTGAAGCATTTTTTCCATGATAATGTTCAAGTTTGTTATACTTTTCTCCAACAGATGATTTGATATAATAACAGAAACCACAAGGAATATGTTTTTGATATTTATTTGTATATGGATCTTTTGGATTAGGAGAAGCAGTATTTATCTTTTTAAGGATACATTCAAAATCAGCGTATATCACAAATGGGTGCATGATAGATTTATTATAATCTTCAAAAGAAATCTTTTCACCAGGTTTAGGCATTGTAATTACAGCTGATTTATGATTACTACAATATTTTGAATGTTGTTCTAATCGTTCTTTTGTATGAAATGAATTAAGACATCGCTTACAAGGATATATTTTGTTTGCTGTTCTGAATACCTGAGAAGAGATTAATCTTGATAAATTATTGATGTATGTGTAATGTGAATTCTTTCCAACACTAAAATATAAAAGGTCAATGTGTGTTTCTTCATTTTTATAGTTGTTTGATATTTTTAATATTTGAACTTTGTTTGTATCCGTTAATCCATATACATTAATAGAAAGATTATTCTTTTTCTCAAATTTAGGAATATCTGTTAGTGGCATTGGGAATTTAAAATCTTTAATGTCCAAGGTATTCTCATATTTCATATATTGTTTTACTCTTTCTGAATTACATTTTGGTGGATGAAAGTGAGCAAGAACAGACCAGAGAAAACATTTATTATCATTGTTCTTAATATTAACAACTGCCTTCTTTAGTTTTATTTCTTTTGGTAATTCAATATAAGAAGAAGCTTTAAGAGGGTTTGATTTTAGAATGTGTATATCTAAAAAGATGATTTTTTTAATATTGAATCCACTTCCTACCACTGTATTATCAACATCCTCCTCTTGTCTTGATAGTTCTTCATAAACCCCACTATTCAAAAAATCTTGAAATGATGTTATAAAATGAAGACCTGTTCTCATATAAGGAGTATGTTCTTCATCTTGTCTTTTCATTTTCACTCCCATATAAAACTTTAAAGTTTTCATTTCTTTTAATGTCTTTTTGATAAATTTTTCAACATCGGGTTTCACTATTTCAATTGATTCAGCTATTGATGATGGACCGGGTTCTCCAAATTGAAAAATCCTTATTTTTATATGCCTTTTAAATGCCCCATCAGTGTTTTTAATATAATAGTCTCCCTTTACTTTAAACTCATTTTTCTTGTGTTTTTGTGATTGAAGATGTTTATTATAACTACTGTTCAAAACATCCTTTGAACAGATATCACAATGTTTTCTTTCCAACTCAAGAGGAGATATTTGATGAAATAGATTAAATGTGTGTTTGTTGGTTCGGAGGTGTTTTCTATAATGTTTATATTCGTGATTACAAACATCGCAGTACGTTGTATTCACCATATTTATAGAATAAAACTTTGCTTAAACTAAAATTTTCTTGATGAAAATTTCGTTTAATTTATAGGTGAATCTGTGCTTAAAAACATTTTATCCTCCAACTTTTTCACTTAATAAATACAATGTTTCAAGACACAAAAGACAAGTTTCAATCAATCTCTTCATCTGTTAAAGATACTGAGAAATATGTCAAGGATGTAAAATTGAACAAAGATAAATATAACAACTTTTGGATAAAAACTATTATGGTAAATAATATGAGTTCTTCCATTTCCTTCAGTGGAAGGGCTTTGAGTATACCTGGTAGAACATCAATTAAAGTATCTCTAACAAAAGTTTCTCCTCTCCTTCTAGTAATATATTCAAAACTAGAAAAAGCAATGAAACAAGAAAAAGTATCAAAGAACAAAAACCTTATGGATGAAGCTTTAGAAAGAAAAGATAAGGCCATCTGTAATATGCAAGGAGAAATTTGTATTTTTTTCAACAACCCTAAAGATGTAAATCCTGATGAAATAAAGGATGTTAATATATCAGGTGAAATGACATTTCGTTCAATAGTAGTTAACGATAATTTTAAAATTACCTTTAATATAAAAAATGTTGTCGTTGAATCTGATAATGAAAAAAAGTATATCGATATCGATGGTAATATACAACTGAAAGTATAGATGAATTTCAGTTTAAGTAAAGTTTTACTTTATAAATATGCGAGACTTTCCTGATTCTTCATATGACAAATTTGAGAATTGTCCTGCATGTGAAAGAGGGGGATTAAACACAGAGTCAAAAGCCTATAAACAATGTATATTCTGTGATTATCTTCTAATTAATGATAATAAAAAATATAAAAAGGAAAATAATTCTTTTAGATTTACACCAGAAATGAATGTAAAGTATGAGGGTGATAACACACCTTTCCTTACAAGGGAAGAAACTGAACGTATAAGAGAAATGTTCAAAGGATTGTTGTTATATATTATTCATGGATGTAATTTTCAGGGAAATATCAACACAAGATATTGTATAAATAAAATAATGGATTATCTTGAAATTAAACCTGAACTTAGGATAAAATATAGAGTTTCTAAAAAAGCCAATAATAAATTAAATAACTTGTTTTCTAAATATATAAATGAATGATTTTTTACCTATTTGGGAAAATAAGATAAAATTTAACAACCATAAAAATCTCCCAAATTCATTAAGATGTCTCATAGTTGGTTCAAGTGGATGTGGAAAAACCTGCTTACTTTTAAAAATGCTCCTCACTCCCAACTTTTTAGATTATGATAATTTAATAATTTTCACAAAGTCGAGTTTTCAACCAGAGTATCAACTACTCTCACAAGGTTTTAATGCTGGTCTTCAAAAAGAAGATATAATCGGTTTATTTAAACGTCAAAAAAACCTAAATGATTATAACATTGAAGATATAATTCAACTATTTTGTGATACACAGAGATGTAAAAAGAAATCAAATCCTATAACTTGTATTCTTAGTGATAATACAGATGATATACCGTCTCCCCAAGATTTGGATAAATCAAAAAGAACCTCGTTATCTTTGATGATTGTGTTAATGAGAGAAACCAAAAGGTAATGGACAGCTACTACACAAGAGGGAGACATTCTTCTTGTAATTGTATTTATCTTAGTCAATCGTACTTTCAACTTCCTCGTCGTTCCATCAGAAACAATGCTAATACTTTTATTTTATTCAAGTTAAATTCAATAGATATCAATAATTTTTGGAGAGATAATTGTTCTACATTATGTAGTAAAAAGAAATTTGAGGATTACATGAAGCACACGACTGAAAAATATAAATATATTGTTGTGAAACAAGATGAGATATTAAGGGATATATTTTTTGTTTTATAAACAATTACATATATAAATGACAACTATTATTATAAATCTTGTGGGTAAATCTGCTTCTGGAAAAAACTTTCATAAATCAAGGTTCTTGTGTAGTACAAATGAGAATATTGTAAATTTACTTAAAAAACACCCCGTGATACGCATTGTATCAACAACAACTAGAGCAATAAGACCTGGAGAAATAAAAGGTGAAGATTATCACTATATTTCAGTGGAGGAACATATGCGATTGAGGAATGAAGGACAAATATTTGAGGAGGTTTCTCTTGGTACAACAAAATATTCACATTGTAAGAGTGAGTTAAGGAAACTAAAATCTGGTGGTGTTGGGATATTAGAAACTAATCCAGAAGGAACGAGACAAATTATTAAATATCTGAGCGGGGTGAAGATTTTATCATTCGGTTTTGATGTTGATGAAGAAACTCAACGCAAACGTATGAAAAGCAGAGATGCAAGGATTAGTGAAGAAGAAATTACAACTCGCATTAATGTTAATAAAGAATTTGATGAAATATTTAAAGAAAAGGATTTATTTGAACACATCTACTTGAATGATGAAGAAAAGGAAAATTTCCCTGTTAATCTTTACAATTCATTAAATGATATTTTACAATAAATAAATGGATACAAAAGAAAGAGCAAGAAGATTTAAGGAACATCAAGAGTTGGTTTCAAAAGTTGTAAAACAGCAGGAAGACATAAAGAAGAAACGCAGACAGAAACTAACGGGCGAAGAAGTATTTGAAAGAAAACAAGAGAAATTTTTTAAACCACTTTTAAAAACTTCCCAAGAAAAAATGAAAGATGTTTCCACGGTTCCCACAGTAGAATATACTCCCAGAAAGCTTCAAATGTTAAAAGATTTCAGTCAAATGACGGAGGAAGAATTAGAGCATTTAGGAGAATTAGAATATGATGATGAAGGTTTATTTCAATTAATCAACTGGAAGAGATTAATCAACCCCCTGATTATATTGTGAATGCTGTTCAAAACAATGAATATTCAGCGGATTCAAAAACCAAAGCAGGACTCATTCCAACAGAACAACCAGCAATATTTCATCTTGTTCAAGAAAAGGTATTGATATTTAATGATGAATTAAGGTTCTTAAGTTCTGCTCAACCCCCTGTTAAACTAACTCCGAGATTAATGTTTCTTCTCACAAAAGATGGAAGACAAGGTTCAACTGTGAGGGATGAATCAAAGTATATTGATAAACCATTGGATATGGAAAATAATGATGATAGAGTATATATTAATTTGCTGAACACTCTAAATTATAAGGTTATTCTTTCTGGTAAAAGTAGGAAGAATGAGAAGGAGAAACATATTATTCAGGCTTTAAGTATCCTTGGTTCAGGTATTAGTTTTCTTCCAAATGACCCATCGCAATTAGTTAATAGACTGTTATTGTTGTAAGGCAGTAAGAAGGCTGGAAATAACAATTGTTTTAATGAAGCATCAGCCATTTTAGACCAGTTGATGAACATGAAAATAATTAATAAATCTCAATATAAAGACATTTTATCTCATATTAAATAAGATGAGAAGCACAATCCTGAGTTTTAATTTCACAACAAGCGACCACACATCTTCATTCCCATACCCACTACAACTTGACACAACAAAAGAATATGAGGCATCTTTATTGTCCATGGAAACTTATATAATACCTTATTTAATATAACCGAGAAAAATGACAAGTTTAGTTATAATCCGGGAAGTGGATACAAAACGATAACAGTCTCACCCGGAGCATACGAGATTTCTCAAATATCTTCCGAAATTGCTCGTCTTATGAAAGAACAGGGTGATGAACCAAAAAATATTGTTATAAACATTCAAAAACATACTTCAAAATCAACGATTAAAGTTAAAAATAACTACAAGGTTGATTTCACAATTGATAATTCATTTAGAGAGTTATTGGGTTTCTCCTCAAAAAAGATTGAAACTAATGGGACGTTTTACAGTGATAATGTCATTCAAATATCCTCAGGAATAAATTCGGTGTTAATTCACTGTGATTTGATTGATGGTGCTTATAATGATGGAAAAAAAACAAATACAATATTTTCATTCAGCGCATACTCAACCCCAATTGGTTATAAATTCAATATGGAACCTAAAAATTTGGTTTATCTACCTGTGTCAGGAAAAACCATACACAGAGTAAATTTTAGGATAACCGACCAAGATAATCGTGTGATTTCTTTTAATGGAGAAGTTATATCCATCAGAATTCACCTACGTGAAGTTTTCCAATAAATAAATACGATGGTTATTGTGAGGAAACACGAGTTGGGAAAATATAAAATAATTACAGGGGATGGGATGTTCCTTTCCCGTACTACAAGGGTGAAGGTATGTATCTTGGTAGAGGATACTATAAACCTAAGAGACAAAGGGGTGTCGGACATCAATTTAGAGGAGATGGGATAATTGATACTCTCATGGGTATTGGTTCAACTATTCTTAAACATAAAGACCTAATTGGTTCAACTGCTTCTGCTGTGGGAAATGTAGCAGGTGCTGTAAAGAGTATAAAAGATGCTCAGAAGGAATCTCATAAATTACAAGCAATAAAAGAAATTAAGAAAGGTAAAACTCAGTTGTCCCCCCAAGAACGACAGAAAATAATTCAAATACTTGGATCAGGGTTTCAAAAGTTTTAACATCTTTTTTCCTAAATAAATACAAGTATGGAAGCAATTGATAGTATCTATGATTTGGATGATACTATTATTATCTCAAACTCCACTAAAAAAGAAGATTACTTCAAGGTAAATGCAATAACTGGAACAGACTGGAATACAAATGGTACAAAAAGTTTTGAAATAAATAATCAACAAACCTATTTGAATCTCTCCGAAAGTTTCCTGTTGTGTAAATTTAAATTCACTAAGACTGGGAATAACACAAACGCTACACTTGTAAATGATTTCTTCTGGAAAATGTTTGTTAGTGTGCGATTGTATATTGGAACACAAGAAGTTGAAGCGGTTGATTATGTCTCTGCTGTATCTGAAATGATGAAATTTACACTCTATACATTCAGTGATAGAATGGGAAAGGGGTCTGTCGAAGGTTTTATTCCTGATATGTCAACGGGAACAAACACAGACCCTGGATATATTCAAAGGAAAGGAATGTATAATGATGATACAAAAGCAGAAAATAGTTTTACTGTGGCAGTTCCTCTTAAAGGTATATTTGGATTTTGTGATTATGATAAAGTTCTGTATGGTCTTAAAATTAGATTTCAACTACAAAGGAATGATAATGAAAATAGATTGCTTTTTGGTGTTGGTAGTGCTTTTGGTGAACAGAATAAATTTGTAATTGAGGAGATGAGTTGGTATATCAGTGAATATACTCCTAATCTTAAAACAGAAGAGATGTTGAATCGAAGACTTAACTCAAAGAAACCACTCAGTGTATCATACCTCAAAAGAAGATGTCAACACGTTAAACTCAACCAAACTACTTACACGTGGAATTTGGGTGTTCTGGAAGGAAAGCCACGATATCTGTGGATGATTTTTAAAAAGCCAGATGGTGATACTGCGACTGATAAGAATAATGCATTGAGTGATAATGCTAAGGTGAAACAACTTCGCGTTTCTCTAGATGGAACATTTTATCCACGAGATAGATTGGAAATTAATTGGGAAAAAAATGATTTTGCTGAAGCATACAAGTCTTACCAAAAGGTGTGTGAAAGTAATGGAAATAAAGAACCTATTTTGGATATGACAGCATTTAAAAGTTTGTATACAATCTATGCGTTTGACCTGATGGCTCAAAAGGAAACTATAAAGTCTAATCGAGTGGATACTTCCCTATACATTGAAAGAGGAGAGAGTGAAGAAGTTGATACATATTGTTTGCTTTTGGAAGAAACAGAATTGCAGATTAATACAGATAATGGTGTGATGATTAGTCTCACATAATTTTTTGTTAAATAAATGAGTGGCAAAGTACCAACTGGGGTATATGTTAATCAAATCAATCTTCATAAACTATCATCTTGTGTTCAAAATCAAAAGCCTTGTACGATTAACGTTAATACAATTCAGAGAAAAGGAGCAGTAAGAATTGATGTTTTGCTCACAAGAGAACAGGTTAAAATCTTGAATGACACTGGCTCACTTAAAATTAAAATGACAAAACCAATGTTGAAAAAATATTCAATAAGAGAGACGAGTGGAGGATTTCTCCCATTTCTAATTCCTTTATTTGCTGGTTTAAGTGCGGTTGGAGCATTGACGGGTGGTATTTCAACAGCGGTGAAAACTGCCAACGAAAGGAAGGCTCAACTCCAGGCTCAAAAAGAATTGGAAAGACATAACAAAGAGTTGGAGAAACAAATTAGTGGAAGTGGTGTAATTGTAGATTTTGCTGAAAAAGTTGAAGGTCTGCCTGATAAAGCGAGATTGTTAGTTGGAGATATGCTTTCTTCTATAGCACAAGCAGGTGTAAAATTAACGAAAAGAGGTAATGGATTATATCTTTCTAATAAATAAATGAGCATTGATGAGTGGTTGAAAGAATTTGGAAAGAATACAACATCAAATTTACAACTTGCCAAATATTGTAAGAAATTAAAAATTCATAATGTGGTTATTTGTATGAGAGATGAATTAACAAATGTGCCGAAACATACAAAGAATATTATTATGAACTTAGAAGATAATGATGGGAACGGTTCTCATTGGGTTTGTATTTTTAATACTCAAGACAAATATTATTTTGATAGTTTTGGTCTTCCACCACCTGTTGAAGTCATAACATTCTTACAGAATGGTGTTTATCAAACATTTCAAGTCCAAGAATTAAATTCCAAGTGTTGTGGTCAATTATGTCTATATGTGTTATTTCAACTCAACAAAAATAAAAAATTTTATGATATTATTTTTAATCTAATATAAATGACTTATGTTGGTAAAGATGGTTCTATCTTTGGTGTATCTCAAGAACTGGATATTGATTTATCAAATTATTATACAAAGGCACAGGCTGAACGACATAAATATAATATAAACAAAAATATTAACATGAAAAATGCTTATAAATTAAAAAATTATCCAAGCCCGACTGACGCGAATGACTTGGTGAGATTAAGCGATTTATCACAATATATATACTTAAATAAAACGGCTGTGTATTCCAAAGATACAGAAGTGTTGATATTATCTCCAGGTCATACAGAATTCACAGTTCGAATTAAAATAAATTTTTATAAAGAAGGGCGTATCGTTTGTATGAGAATAGAACAATGGGGGTATGATATGAATGATTTAGGGTATAATTGGTCATTTAAAATTAACCTCGAAGACCTGGAACAATTAAATCAGTCTCGTAAGGAAGAATATTATGCACTTGGTATCGAGAATGAGTTTTGTGGAGCCACGATTAGTAAACAACAAATAAAAGAATTTAATAAGGGTAAATATAATAATGGTTTTACCCTTGTTTATCTCATGAAAACAGAAAAAACAGGATTATATATAATAAGTAAGGAAATACAAAATGATTTAACTATGGGAAGATGGGGAGGTGTTTCGTGCCATAATATTATTCTAACATATATTTCTAATACATAAATGACAGCAAGAAGGCTTCAAGAAAATTATCATTTCTGTGTCCAAGCATACCTTCAAGAAAAGGGTATTCGTTATTTTAATAAATATGTTCTACAACATAAGAATGAGGTATTTTCAATAAAAGATTGGCATTATGCTGATGTTGATAAACCGACAACTTTAGATTTAATTAGAATGTTAAATAATGAAAAAATTATAAGGTTAAGAAAAGGTAAGGCTCTTTTAGAAATTCAAAAGAAATTTTATTGGTTTCCTGTTGTAAAAAAAAATATTTTGGATACAGGAATAACAAGAAATCCTGATGAATATATGTATAATATTCTATGGGGTGTAAACGATTCAAGGATAGTAAGGGATGAGGAAGGAGGTGAAGAAGAGAGGGAAGAGGAGGAAAAGGAGAAGGAGGAGAGGGAGAAGAAAGAGAAGGAGGAAAAGGAGAAGAGAGAGAAGGAGGAAAGAGAGAATAGAGAGAGGGAGGAAAGAGAGAAGAGAGAGAGGGAGAAGAAAGAAAAGGAGGAAAAGGAGAAGAGAGAGAAGGAGGAAAGAGAGAATAGAGAGAGGGAGGAAAGAGAGAAGGAGGAAAAGGAGAAGAGAGAGAAGGAGGAAAGAGAGAAGAGAGAGAGGGAGGAAAGAGAGAGAATGAATAAATATCAAAATATGGAAACCAGTGAGATTCAAAAAAAATTGGTGGTATTACAGAAAATAACTCAACCCACCGAGGAGGAAAACAAAGAATTGACAAGTCTATTTGCAATACTTTCGACAAGACTATTAGCATCGACAAGATATGGATTTTAATTCAAGTTTTTCATTTTTTTTTTCTTAAATAAATGGAGGAGAGAGTGAAGGCATTTCTCAGGATTCTTTATGTTTTAAAAATTAAGATTCAAATGTGCATGTTGGAAACTAAAAAGGTTTTTGCACTCTGTAGGAATTTTTCTCATAAATAAATGAGTTATTGTCTCAAATGTAAAAAGAAAACTAATACTAAAAATATTTCATATATTAAAAGTAAAAATAACAGGGTTATACAAAAAGGTATATGTTCGGTGTGTGGTTCAAAAAAAAATCAATTTATCTCCAAACACAAACTCGGAGGAGATATACAAAAGTTTTTATCAGGAAGTAAATTTACAACTACTGGAATACCAGGGGAATTACTTCTTCCAGGGTATTCTTTCTGTGGTCCAGGCACAAACTTGGATAAAAGATTAGATGAGGCAGACAATCCTAAATCCTGGAGTAAACCAATCAATAGAGTTGATGAAGTGTGCATGAGA
>NW_028222189.1:25000-35000 GCF_056783735.1 Eptatretus burgeri
GGCAGCGGCCGCGGTGTATGACACCTCCCCCCCCCTCTCCACCAAAACCCTTCCCCGATCCCTGCCGAAACGGCTCACCCAAGCGCACCCGACATGGCCCAGCTATTCACCATGCTGGCAAAGATGAATGCGGAAATGATCGAAAAGATGGATACAAATACAAATGAAGTGAAAACGACGATGGATGCGAATACACAGCAAATGAGGGAAGAGATGAAAGAGCTGCGGGGTGAGACGCAGAACATGGGAATGAGCCTAAAAGGAAGCTTGGAAGAACTAAAAAACGAAATGAAAAAGGAAGTCGATACGATACGAGCGGAGGTGACCGGGTTAAAAGAGAAAGTAAAAGGAGTGGGAGTCGCAATGGAAGAAAGTAAACAAGAGAGGGTAAACGAAATAAAGACGGTGGTGGGAAAAATAGACAAAGTAGGAAAAGGATTGGGAGAAGTAAAACAGGGACAAGACCAAATAAAGGAGGAAATAGGGAGGAACACGACGGCGATAGAGGAATTAAAAAGAGAACAAGGGAAAATAAAGGAGGGATTGGGAGCCGTGAAGGAGGACTGTGAGAAAAGACATCGGGAAATGACAGACAAAGTTGAAAACCTGCGAAAGGAGGTAAAAGCGGAGACACAGAAAGGTTTAAAAAAGGTGACGGAGGAATGTAGAAAGAGACATGAGGAGGTAATTAATGAAATGGAGCGGAAAGCCGGAGAAAAGACAGAGGAACTGGGGGAACAGATAGGAAAAAACCGGGGCGAGACAGAAGAGCAGTTTAGGACAACGAGGGAGGAAATATCCAAGACAAATAAGATGGTGACACAGGTACAAGGGGAGGTGGAGCAAATAAGAGAAAAAGTCGGGGAACTGTCGTTAGGAACGATAGGGGAGGAAATAAATGTGGTAATAAAGGGAAAAATGGAGGAAATGGAGAAGAGACTGGCGGATAGGGTGGAGGCCCGGTGTGAGAAGCAGGGTGGCCTCCTTCGGGAACAGGGGGAGAGGATATACTCCCTCGAGGCGGATCGTGCCCAGGTGGGGCCGGTGTCACAAGGCGGAGCAGGAGGCTTGCCCGATGCGGGGGTGAGCATGCCAAGCTTGGGGAGGGTAGAGACCGCGGGGTCTTTTGGCCTAATGGGGGTACCCAGAATGACTGTTCCAGGGGGTGTGCGGAGTGTGAGTCCAATGGCTTGGGAGAGTAAGCGGGACGACGCGGGGCACGGACAGACGCAGACAAGGGTGGTGGAGCCCCCGGGCAAATGGCTCGGACCCTGCGGGAGTGAGGCACCATTGGGACTGGGGAGGTACACTCCTCCCGGTGTCCCTAGGGAACGGGAGGAGACCTCGAAAGAACCGAGGGTGCCGCTACCCCCGTACGATGGCAAGACGGACTTGAGGGCATATATGGCCCAGTTCCAGTGTGTTGCCAGAGGCAATGGCTGGAACGAGGTGCAGGGTGTGGCACAACTCACAGCGGCCCTGCGTGGCGTGGCTTTGGAAGTCCGACCACGGTACCCAGTGAGGGGGCGACCCTGGAGGATCTCCATTCGGCCCTAAAAAACCGATTTGGCATGGACCAGCAGAGCGAGCTTGTTAAAGCTCAGCTCAACGGGCGCAAACGACGTCCCCAGGAATCGCTGGGAGAATTGGCACATGACATTCGCCGCTTGGTGGGGATCGCGCACACCAACATGCCACCGGAGTACCGGGAGGAGATTGCCCTGGACCATTTCCTTCGAGCAATAGGGGGCACCGATGTCGGAGCATTGCTCACCGTATGGCGCCCGGACAACCTCCAGAAGGCGGCTGATACTGCTGCCTGCTGGGAGGCAGCCAGGACGCCATTGGGAGGGGCTGGGCGCCACGCGGTGGCAGTCCGACAGGTGGACCCCGTGCACGACAGTGCGCTGGGAGCCGGGGCAACCCTGGGCGACCAAGCGCGAATGGAAAGGATGGTGCAGGGCATGTTCGACCGCCGGTTCGGGAGACCTGTGGAGAGGCGGTCGGGCCCGGGAAGGGCGGGAGATGGGCCATCGGGGGTACCCCAATTCGGAATGGAGGGGGGTATAATTCGGCGTACTGGAGGCAAACACCTTACCAGAAGAGGTGTTATAATTGTGGCGCAGGGGACCACCTGCAGCGGAGGTGCAACGCCCCGCGCAGGGAAAGGCCCCCGCGAAGAGAAGAGCCACGGCCCCCTAGACCACCAACTCCGCCCCGGGTCAATAGGGATAGCCAGGCCCAACCATCACCCCCCACCACTCCCCGGGAAACTAAGAAGTGCCGAACATGTAGGGCCGTGTTCGGCAGACTCAGACGGAGAAGAGCCCTCAGAACTGCGACAGGTCATCAGTTGTGGCCAAATTGGCAAAGGTAGCTTAACAATTCGGTGCAAGATTGCCGGCGTAGGGGTAGACGCCGTGGTGGACACAGGAGCAAGCGCCACGATCATCAGCCCTGTGGTCCTTGATTCGAGTGTAGACGGTTGGGATGAGATCCACCGTCTGCAAAACCATAGTTTGCAGCTAGCTACCGGGGCAACGGCCCCTATCATAGGACGTGGTTTCGTGTCGTTTAAATTGGGCACTGTGAAAACCAAGATAGAGGTTTGGGTGGCAGAGGTGTACGACCCATGTCTAATAGGGTTGGATGTGCTGACGGCCGGTGGTTGTAAGATCGACTTGGGCCGGGGGTCATGCAGTTGGGTGGTGAAGAGTTGCCGTTAGGAGGCGTGAGCACGGATGAGAGGGTGGAGCTGGAGGCTCCTGACTCCGTGGTCATTCCCCCGGGTGCCGAGGCGGTGGTCCCGGCCCGGTGGCGAGCACCCCCAACGTGGCAGGGCCCCTGCGGTCTAGCGGAACTACCGGCAGGGCCGTCAACCCCGGGCTTAGTCGTGGGCCGCACCCTGGTAAGTACCGACGGGCCAGTAGTGCCCGTACGGGTGATAAATGTTAGCACGGAACCACGCACTATCAGGAAGGGCACGAAGGTGGCAGATTGCATCCCAGTAAAAGAGGTCGCAGAGCTGAGGGACGATAACGTCGAGCCGGACCGGCCCCAGAAGGAGTCTCCAGACTCGATTAGGAATTGGCCCGGTCCCATTCGTGAGATGGTAAATCAGAGTAGTGTAGATTTGGAGGAGGCCCAGCGGGAGGCCTTATACAAGCTGGTCGACCGACACATCGGGATCTTCTCCTTGTCACCCGAGGATATTGGACGTACGGGCCTGGTGCAACATCAGATCCACACCAATGGGGCCCGGCCTGTCCGTCAGCCTGCTCGAAGGCTCCCATGGAGCAAAAGAGAGGAGGCTGATGAACAGGTTGAGAAGATGCTCAATGCAGGTGTCATCGAGCCCTCGGGAAGTCCTTGGATGTCACCAGTTGTGCTGGTTAAAAAGAAGGATGGGACCACGCGTTTCTGTGTGGACTATCGCCAGCTGAACAACGTGACACTCAAAGACTCCTATCCCCTGCCTAGAATTGACGATACCCTCGACGCCGTTGCAGGCTCTAAATGGTTCTCAACTCTGGACCTCAAGAGTGGGTATTGGCAGGTGGAGATGGATAAGACGGGGAAGGAGAAAACGGCATTTTCCACAGGGAAGGGACTGTATCAGTTCACTGTGATGCCGTTCGGCTTGTGTAACGCCCCCGCCACCTTTGAGAGACTGATGGAGCGTGTACTCGGCGGCATGCCGTGGCAGTCATGCCTGGTGTATCTGGATGACGTCCTGGTACACGCTAAAACATTCACCCAGGAGATAGCCAATTTGGACCAGGTGTTTGGGCACCTCAGGCAGGCAGGGCTGAAATTGAGCCCAGAGAAATGCACTTTGTTCGCGACAGAGGTGGCCTATCTCGGACACGTGATAGGCCGCGAGGGGGTGAAGACCGACCCCGGAAAAATTACAGCGGTAGAGGAGTGGCCCGTACCTACAACTGTCAAACAGGTGCGGGGCTTTTTGGGACTTTGCTCCTACTACCGGCGTTTCGTGGCAAACTTTGCGGAGATAGCCAGGCCCCTTCACCGGTTGACGGAGAAGGGGTTGAGATTTAATTGGACGGAGGAGTGCCAGGAGGCCTTCCTCAAATTAAAGGGGTGTTTGACATCCGCACCTGTTTTAGCGTACCCCACCGATGACGGGATGTATACCCTGGGCACAGGATGAAAACTAGTTAGGGGGAAGGGTTAGCTTAGTTAGACCAACTTCATGGGGCAGGGGTAAGTCCTCATGGAGTCCGTGGAATGGATGAGTTAGAGGGATTGTAGCCAGATTTAGGTGGGGAAATTGATTAAAGAGATTTGGAGACCGTGACAGACAGTGAATGTGTAGAGTTGACGTAGTTTAGCGACGTAGGTTAAATGGAACGTGCTACTAGTGTAAGGGATGACGTGGGAGCACGAGTTAGTTAGGGGATGTAGTTAGGAGGATGGCAGAGTTCAGTGGTGTGTGTGTTGAAGAGTTGTTGGTGAGTGGATTGGAAGCATGTGCTTGGTGAGTGAGTGAGGCCAGCGGGTCTGTGTGAATGGAGCGAATGGGGAATGCATGGTGCGATGAGTGATTGGGGGGAGGAGTGACTCCCGCCCAAGGGACCCCGGGGTCAGAGTAAAGTGAGTTAGCTGGGTTAGTCAAATTGAAAAATGGAGGTCGTTTTGTTGTTGGTGGGAGTGTAGGCTCGAAACACATTTGGAGGGGTGCAGGAGCCCTGTTGACGGGCTTGGGAGCGTGGCTGCGAAAGGTGAGTATCGCTGAGTGGGTACCCCGGGCACCAGGCTAGTCGGCCGCGGTAGGCCATGGGCCCATGGGGGGCCGGGATAGAGTAGTGGGCACGGGTGCGCCTGCTTGGTGCGGGGGCCCGGGGCGCCATTAGCCGCGTGGGCAGTGTTGTGGGCACGGGTGACCCTCGGAAAGGGGCCCGGGAGGCCGGCCTGCCACGTGTGCGTTTCAGGGGAGGTGCCATGGGGGGCACTCCCCGGTGTTAGGGAGCTGGTAGGCTCGGAGGCAGTGTAGTGCCCGGGGTGCCATAGCGGGAGATTCGGCAGAGGGTCGTGCCTGCCAAAGGGAGCCACGTGTCCCAGCCAGGAGACCGTGTGAGGGCACGGAGAGAAAATTGGGGGGCGAGGCCCGAAATTGTGAGGACACCAACACAGGCGACGGGAATCTGGGTTTATAGAACCAATAGTTTAAGCGAGAGGCGCTTGTTGAAAGCCCCGGGGTAGTTTAACAGTTAAATGGTTAGGGTAGATTAGGAAGTGTACCCCTCCGCACCATCCATCCCCTCGCTCTCGTTGTGGGCCGCTGGACCCAATTTGGTTATAGATCGCCGAACTCTGGAGAGGCCATTCTGAGGCTTCGTTGGGCCTCGACACAGGACGCTAGCTCTCCCTTATTCCCCTCCGGGAAGGGAACGTAGGGGTTGGGAGTAGGCGAGGTGACAGGATAGGTTAGCCGAACAAAGACGATAAAGGGGGTTAGGGGACGATTTATAGAGGGGAAGTAAAAATAAAAACAACAAAAAAATAAGTTGGGGCTAAATTGGGGTTTGACAAATTAAGGGAGTGGGTATGTACAGTGACAGGCAAAGGCGATAGGTTGGGAGGGAGACAGGTAGGTAGGTCCGAGCCAGCCTTCCAAGTGGCCAGCACCACCGCACTCCCTCCACCAACCTCCACTGAACGGCAAAGGCTGGCCAACTTCATCGGCTGGCCGTGTTTTGCTTCAAGGCAGAGGCCGGCCAACTTCATCGGCAGCTGTTGTTTTGCTGCAAGGCCTGTGCCATCGGCTGGCCGTGTTTGCTTCAAGGCCTGTGCCGGCCAGTTCATCTGCTGGCTGTTTTTCTTCAAGGCCTGAGCCGGCCAGTTCATCTGCCGGCTGTGTTTGCCTGCAACGGCCTTCTTCGGCGGGCTGTGTTTGCCTGCTGCCTTTGCCATGCCATGCCCACTGCCCACGTTCACCGCCCCGTTCAATTTTTGCTTTGCCCCCCCTGTTCATTTCCATGTGCGCCAGGATCCGCAAGGCAACAGTTTGCAAGCTGCGAGAACTGCCCTGTTGGCAGCTACAACACGGGCCTGCAGTGGCGGCCCGTGCACCGTACTTGTGTTCATGCGTCCATTCGTTGTGCTCATTGCGTGTGCCACTTGAGCTGGCACGGAGACTGCGTTGTGCAGCCCATGCACCGTTGTGGTTCACTGCGTTCAGTTCAAAAAGGAAGGCCTTGGACTGCGTGTGAGCAGCCAGCCACGTTCCCTGTCACCTGCATTGTTTGAGCCAGAGACTGCATGTGGGCAGCCTGGCTCCCTGCTAACTGCTTTTCTTTTGCAGAGTTCAGTGATCCTGGGCCATGGTTTAGTGTAAAATTTGTAAGTTAAGGTTAAGATGTACTGTAAATATGAGTGCGCCCCCGGCATGTATGTCTTAGCGCCGGCAATTTTATTTAAGTCGTCCGTGTGAGTGAGTTTGTTTAGGTAGTTACGCAGCCCTCAGGTTATTTATTTTGGGGGACACGAATACCATGAATGTCGCACTCAGGGATCCGTAGGTAAAATGTACTAGGGGAAAACTACACATGAAGGCACACGAAAATTTGACGACTCGGGACGAGTCTGTAAAAAGGGGAGGGGGTAGTGTTGTGGTTACCAAATTCGCAAACCACCATTCAGGTCCCTTAGGTGAGGTATCTCGGTAAGTACATGTGTAGTTAGGCACAAACCCGTTGTCTAGTGGGAATACATGTCATTTATGCGTGCTGCGACTCTTCAGGATAGCCGTTTTTCTTTTGCTATCTTTATTTTGGACCAACCGCCATGATTACCACCACAACCACAACATCAACCACCAACCACAACGCCGCTTCACCACAACCGCCACGACCTTCCTGTCACACCTCGCAACCGTCGCATCGCCACCGTTCTTGCCCCGCTGTGGGTACCGGTGTTGGACTCGTACAGGGCGCGCGCCGAACAGCGTGTACAAAATCACGGATTTTGTGCTTCAAAAACGGATCAAAAACGACACACGCCCACTTTTTGCCGTCCAATCGGTGAGCGAGGGGCGGGTGGCCCCGCCCCCAGGGCGATCGATATATGCAAATTTATGGATCAAAAAGCCTTCACTCCCACTTTTTCTCGGGCCAATGGGGAGCGAGGTGAAAGGTCGAAGGGAGGGGGTCAAAGATGAGAGGGCGAAGCTACGGGGCTGATAAAAGGACCGTGTTCGTCAGTCCAGGGAGTCCAGAGGCGGAGAGTAGGAGAGTAGGAGAGTCGGAAACAGAGAGTCAAGACTTCGCGGGCGGTGGAGTTGGCAAGAAGGAGCTGGTCGTCGTGTGCGTTGGAGTCGGAACGGAGGGGACGGAGCTGTGGAAAGGCAGCGACACCAGACGAGGGGGTGCTCGCGTCGGGAGCTGCACCCCAGGGAGGCCGACAGCGCGACCTGGCCAAGGTGGAGACGCTCGTCGCGGGATAATAAAAATCCTCTATACCCCGAGCATCAGCAACCCCCTCCTGTTTCCCCCCGCGCTGAGATAGTGCGACCAAGGGGGCCCCTTTCCCACCCCCTACCAGACACTGTCCGCGAGGCCCGCGGAGTTGAGGCGCCATCGCCGCTCCGCGTCTCATCACCAGACGGGTAGGCGCGACCCGGTCTCGGCCTCAGGCCCGCCTCATCCTTGAGGGTATTCTTTTCCTTGGTTTTGGGTATGTGTTGTCGGCGCCGTCTGTGAAGTAAAATTGTATAAGTGTTGCCGTGTGCTCGGTAGTCGGTATTAGCTCTGCATTGTGTTTTCGCTTTTACATTTGCTTTTTGTGTAAATTACATTGTGTCTTTTCTGTGTGCATTTGGTGGAATTGTATATGTGTGCTCCCGTGTGCCGCGAATAAATGTGCTTTGTGTTGAACTGTTTCCCGCTTCGCTTCGTCTTTTCCTCTATTGAATCCCCATCTTGCTTCACGTAAAGGGTTGGTAGTGGGCTGAATACGCCCGATAATTAATCGAACCGTCGAGGTCGACGATAACACCGCTCGGTTATTCTGATAGTACGGAACGGGTCGCTTAAGTGGCCCGTGTCTGAAGTCGACCTGCGGCGAGGTGCGATCGCCAGGTCTACCCTCGGCGTGGGTACTTAGGTAGGTCGAATTTGGCGAGCAACCCTATCCCACGCGGGGGCTGATTGGCTCGATCGCGGTGAGACCGAAAGGTCCACCCGTGACTGGTTCCCGGCGTTAGTCCGAGAGGGTCACGACTGGATTGTCCGTCCGGTGGGCGACGTGCCGCGATTCGAGTTACATGGCCGTCAGCACGCCGGCGGGCGCGAATACCGCAACACTGATGGCCCATTTCCCGCCCTTCCCGGGCCCGACCGCCTCTCCACAGGTCTCCCGAACCGGCGGTCGAACATGCCCTGCACCATCCTTTCCATTCGCGCTTGGTCGCCCAGGGTTGCCCCGGCTCCCAGCGCACTGTCGTGCACGGGGTCCACCTGTCGGACTGCCACCGCGTGGCGCCCAGCCCCTCCCAATGGCGTCCTGGCTGCCTCCCAGCAGGCAGCAGTATCAGCCGCCTTCTGGAGGTTGTCCGGGCGCCATACGGTGAGCAATGCTCCGACATCGGTGCCCCCTATTGCTCGAAGGAAATGGTCCAGGGCAATCTCCTCCCGGTACTCCGGTGGCATGTTGGTGTGCGCGATCCCCACCAAGCGGCGAATGTCATGTGCCAATTCTCCCAGCGATTCCTGGGGACGTCGTTTGCGCCCGTTGAGCTGAGCTTTAACAAGCTCGCTCTGCTGGTCCATGCCAAATCGGTTTTTTAGGGCCGAATGGAGATCCTCCAGGGTCGCCCCCTCACTGGGTACCGTGGTCAGGACTTCCAAAGCAACGCCACGCAGGGCCGCTGTGAGTTGTGCCACACCCTGCACCTCGTTCCAGCCATTGCCTCTGGCAACACACTGGAACTGGGCCATACATGCCCTCAAGTCCGTCTTGCCATCGTACGGGGGTAGCGGCACCCTCGGTTCTTTCGAGGTCTCCTCCCGTTCCCTAGGGACTCCGGGAGGAGTGTACCTCCCCAGTCCCAATGGTGCCTCACTCCCGCAGGGTCTGAGCCATTTGCCCGGGGGCTCCACCACCCTTGTCTGCGTCTGTCCGTGCCCCGCGTCGTCCCGCTTACTCTCCCAAGCCATTGGACTCACACTCCGCACACCCCCTGGAACAGTCATTCTGGGTACCCCCATTAGGCCAAAAGACCCCGCGGTCTCTACCCTCCCCAAGCTTGGCATGCTCACCCCCACATCGGGCAAGCCTCCTGCTCCGCCTTGTGACACCGGCCCCACCTGGGCACGATCCGCCTCGAGGGAGTATATCCTCTCCCCCTGTTCCCGAAGGAGGCCACCCTGCTTCTCACACCGGGCCTCCACCCTATCCGCCAGTCTCTTCTCCATTTCCTCCATTTTTCCCTTTATTACCCCATTTATTTCCTCCCCTATCGTTCCTAACGACAGTTCCCCGACTTTTTCTCTTATTTGCTCCACCTCCCCTTGTACCTCTGTCACCATCTTATTTGTCTTGGATATTTCCTCCCTCGTTGTCCTAAACTGCTCTTCTGTCTCGCCCCGGTTTTTTCCTATCTGTTCCCCCAGTTCCTCTGTCTTTTCACCGGCTTTCCGCTCCATTTCATTAATTACCTCCTCATGTCTCTTTCTACATTCCTCCGTCACCTTTTTTAATCCTTTCTGTGTCTCCGCTTTTACCTCCTTTCGCAGGTTTTCAACTTTGTCTGTCATTTCCCGATGTCTTTTCTCACAGTCCTCCTTCACGGCTCCCAATCCCTCCTTTATTTTCCCTTGTTCTCTTTTTAATTCCTCTATCGCCGTCGTGTTCCTCCCTATTTCCTCCTTTATTTGGTCTTGTCCCTGTTTTACTTCTCCCAATCCTTTTCCTACTTTGTCTATTTTTCCCACCACCGTCTTTATTTCGTTTACCCTCTCTTGTTTACTTTCTTCCATTG
>NW_028222189.1:40000-42500 GCF_056783735.1 Eptatretus burgeri
ACCCTACGGTCTCCCTCCCACCTATCGCCTTTGCCTGTCACTGTACATACCCACTCCCTTAATTTGTCAAACCCCAATTTAGCCCCAACTTATTTTTTTGTTGTTTTTATTTTTACTCCCCCACTATAAATCGTCCCCTAACCCCCTTTATCGTCCTTGTTCGGCTAACCTATCCTGTCACCTAGCCTACTCCCAACCCCTACGTTCCCTTCCCGGAGGGGAACAAGGGAGAGCTAACGTCCTGTGTCGAGGCCCAACGAAGCCTCAGAATGGCCTCCCCCGAGTTCGGCGATCTAACCCAAAGTGGGTCCAGCGGCCCACAACGAGAGCGAGGGGATGGATGGTGCGGAGGGGTACATCTCCTAATCTACCCTATCCATTTAACAGTTAAACTACCCCGGGGCTTTCAACAAGCGCTTCTCGCTTAAACTATTGGTTCTAACAACCCAGATTCCCGTCGCCTGTGTTGGTGTCCTCACAATTTCGGGCCTCGCCCCCCAATTTTCTCTCCGTGCCCTCACACGATCTCATGGCTGGGACACGTGGCTCCCTTTGGCAGGCACGACCCTCTGCCGATTCTCCCGCTATGGCACCCCCGGGCACTACACTGCCTCCGAGCCTACCAGCTCCCTAACACCGGGGAGTGCCCCCCATGGCACCTCCCCTGAAACGCACACGTGGCAGGCCGGCCTCCCGGGCCCCTTTCCGAGGGTCACCCGTGCCCACAACACTGCCCACGCGGCTAATGGCGCCCCGGGCCCCCGCACCAAGCAGGCGCACCCGTGCCCACTACGCTATCCCGGCCCCCCATGGGCCCTTGGCCTACCACGGCCGACGAGCCTGGTGCCCGGGGTACCCACTCAGCGATACTCACCTTTCGCAGCCACGCTCCCAAGCCCGTCAACAGGGCTCCTGCACCCCTCCAAATGGGTTTCGAGCCGACATTCCCACCAACAGCAAAACGACCTCCATTTTGTAAATTTGACTAACCCAGCTAACTCACTTTACTCTGACCCCGGGGTCCCTTGGGCGGGAGTCACTCCTCCCCCCAATCACTCATCGCACCATGCATTCCCCATTCGCTCCATTCACACAGACCCGCTGGCCTCACTCACTCACCAAGCACATGCTTCCAATTCACTCACCAACTCTTCAACACACACACCGCTGAATTCTGCCATCCTTCTAACTACATCCCCTAACTAACTCGTGCTCCCACGTCGTCCCTTAAACTAGTAGCACGTTCCTTTTAACACTACGTAGCTAAACTACGTCAACTCTACACACTCAAAGTCTGTCACTGTCTCCAAATAATCCCATTTTATTTCCCAACCTAAAGCTCACAAAATCCCTCGACCTTATCCATTCCACGGACTCCATGAGGACTTACCCCTGCCCCCATGAAGTCGGTCTAGCTAAGCTAACCCTTCCCCCTAACTAGTTTCCATCCTGTGCCCAGGGTAAGGGGGTCTTCCACCCCTTGCCCAGGAATCCTGTGCACCCGAAAGTGAGGCTTGCTTTTTTTTTTTTTTTTCCATGCGCATCACCAGCGCGGCAACTCGCGCACTTTGCACCTGCCCGTGACGTCATGCAGCTGCACGTGTTCCTCGTCCCTCCTTGGACGGTACCATCCGGCAGAGATACCCCTCCTGCCGGATTCCAACCCCACGTGCAGCCATGGCGTCACCGTGCGCATAAAAAAAAACACAAGCCCCACGTCTCGAGGGGTTCCCCACGCGAACACGTGTGCTTTGCCTGTTGGAGCTTAACACACACGATCGCGTGGAGAACCCGTCCGGTCCAAATCCATTATCCTGCCTAAACTTTGTCCGTCCGCGGGATCGGCAAATCCACCGCGTGCGTTTCCGGACCGGGACTCCACTCTCGCAAGCGAGCACTTGGTGGTCTCGTGCGTTGCACAGCACGAACCTCGTGCTCACTGCTGGGTGAACCCGGCACGGTCCCCGAAACAACTACAGCCGCTACTCGGCTTTCTTTCCTCAGTCGCCGTCGTCGTCGCCATTCGACACACGCACACCTGCGTGTTACGACGCTCACACTCCATTCCATCACATTCACACCGGGAGACGCGGCTGCGTGCTCCCGCATGCCAACCGACATCTCCCTCACATACCGCTCTCTCACACACACGGTCTCCCTTGCACTCGGCCGTTTACTCACGCGTGCCTCACTACTCACACAAACCATACTACTTACACACGCGGGGGCACTCATCCGCGGTCCCTCATCCACACACCATGCCTCACTCACACACGCGGGGGCACTCACCCGCAGTCCCTCACTTACTTGCGGTCCCCCTTTTACACACGGCGTGCTGGGAAGCACACACTCCGGCACACTCGCCACCACACCACTCACACACGGGGTCGCTTCCACACACGGGGACGCACTCACGCCTTGCACCACACACACAGGGACAACCACACTGGGGATTTGTGTCCCCACAAGGGTCTCCGGGGCCTCTATACCCCCCAAGCTC
>NW_028222189.1:52500-58126 GCF_056783735.1 Eptatretus burgeri
AGAGCGGGACAACAGGCTCTCCTGTCTCCAGCGAAATTCACGGGAATCGGTCCAGGGGTGAGAGAAGCGACCCCCGATTCCCTCCAAATTACGAGCGAGCGAAATTAACCCTTCACGAGAAGCAAGATGGCGTCTCAAGGCGAGCGGGAGCCGGGGGTATTAGAAATGTATATGTGTAATAATGTAGAGTCCATGGCCCAGGATGGAATCCCCGAGCAGGAAATGTTGATTGTGCAGGAACACGGACTCGCCCAACTAAACCCAGAGCCCGAAATGGGTGCGGCAGCGGCCGCAGTGTATGACACCTCCCCCCCCCTCTCCACCAAAACCCTTGCTGAAACGGCTCAGCTGAGTGCACCCGACGTGGCCCAGCTATGCGCCATGCTGGCGGCAATGACAAATGAAATAAAAAACGAAATGAAAGGCATGAACGAAAAGATGGATGCGAATACACAAAAAATGGATGAAAAGATGGATACAAATACAAATGAAGTGAAAACGACGATGGATGCGAATACACAGAACATGAAGGAAGAAATGAAAGAACTACGGGGTGAGACGCAGAACATGGGCCGAAGCCTGCAGGCGGGCATGAAGGCCGTGAGCAGGGAACTTAAAATGGCGACTCCACGTGTCGGAACAAACGAGCTGGGTGGGGGTGCAACGGCTGACGGGCCCGCGGTGGAGGCGGGTGAAAAAATAATTCGTGGAACGTGTTGGGCGAGGGTCGTGACGATGACCGAAAGGGAAAAATTAAATGGGGAGACCAAAACGTGTGAGACGAGACACGAGGTGACGACAACAGAAATAATAGTTGAGACAAGGGAGGTAAAGGGTGAAGAGTTGGCAGAGACACGGGAGATGGGAACGATAGAGGGAAGACTACACGATGAAGATGGGGTAAGTGACGCACACGCACACACGGAGGTAGCGGAGGACAATGGGGGTGAGCTCGCGGAGCGTGTAGGGACCCGGTGCGAGCAGCGGGATGGCCTCCTCCAGGAACGAGGGGAGGGAGTATGCCCCCTTGAGGCGAGTCACGACCAGGTGAGTTCGGTCGTGCTTTGCGAGGTTGAGGGGACGAGTGCTGTGGACGGGTGCACGGAGAGCTTGGGGGGTATAGAGGCCCCGGAGACCCTTGTGGGGACACGAATCCCCAGTGTGGTTGTCCCTGTGTGTGTGGTGCAAGGTGTGAGTGCGGCACCGTGTGTGGAAGCGACCCCGTGTGTGGAAGCGACCCCGTGTGTGAGTGGTGTGGTGGCGATGGTGCCAGAGTGCGTGCTTCCCAGCACGCCGGGTGTGGATGGGGCACCGTGTGTGAGTGAGGCCGTGTGTGTGAGTGAAACGGCCAGTATGAGTGAGGCACCACGTGTGAGTGGTGTGGTGGCGATGGTGCTGGAGTGCGTGCTTCCCAGCACGCCGTGTATGAGTGAGGCACGGTGTGTGGATGAGGCACAGCGGTTGAGTGCCCTCACGTGTGTGGGTGAGGCACCGCGGGTGAGTGCCCCCGCGCGAGTGAATAGAGCACCACGTGTGAGTAGTATGGTTTGTGTGAGTAGTGAGGCACGCGTGAGTGAACGGCCGTGTGCAAGGTCGCTGTGTGCCAGGGAGACCGTGTGTGTGAGAGAGCGGTATGAGAGGGAGATGTCGGTTGGCATGCGGGAGCACGCAGCCGCGTCTCCCGGTGTGAATGTGATGGTGTGGACTGTGTGCGTCGTAACACGCAGGTGTGCGTGGGTTGAATGGAGACGACGACGGCGACATGGGAGGAACGAAAGCCGGGTAGCGTCTGTAGTTGTTTCGTGGACCGTGCCGGGTTCACCCAGCAGTGAGCACGCGGTTCGTGCTGTGCAACGCACGAGACCACCACGTGCTCGCTTGCGAGAGTGAAGTCCCGGTCCGGAAACGCACGCGGTGGATTTGCCGATCCCGCGGACGGACAAAGTTTAGGCAGGTAAATGGATTTGGACCGGACGGGTTCTCCACGCGATCGTGTGTGTTAAGCTCCAACGGGCAAAGCACATGTGTTCGCGTGGGGAACCCCTCGAGACGTGTGGCTTGTGTTTTTTTTTATGCGCACGGTGACGCCATGGCTGCACGTGGGGTTGGAATCCGGCAGGAGGGGTATCTCTGCCGGATGGTCCCGTCCAAGGAGGGACGAGGAACACGTGCAGCTGCATGACGTCACGGGCAGGTGTAAAGTGCGCGAGCTCTGAGTTGCCGCGCAGGTGCTGCGCATGAAAAAAAAAAAAAAAAGCAAGCCTCACTTTCGGGTGTACAGGATTCCTGGGCAAGGGGTGAAAGACCCCCTTGCCTGGGCACAGGATGGAAACTAGTTAGGGGGAAGGGTTAGCTTAGTTAGACCGACTCCATGGGGCAGGGGTAAGTCCTCATGGAGTCCGTGGAATGGATTAGGTAGAGGGATTGTAGCCAGATTTAGGTTGGGAAATGGGAAATGATTTTTGATGATTTGGAGACAGTGACTGACAGTGAGTGTGTAGAGGGGACGTAGTTTAGCTACGTAGTGTTAAAAGGAACGTGCTATAGTTTAAGGGACGACGTGGGAGCACGAGTTAGTTAGGGGATGTAGTTAGAAGGATGGCAGAGTTCAGCGGTGTGTGTGTTGAAGAGTTGGAGAGTTGTGAGGTGAGTACATGGTGAGTGAGTGAGGCCAGCGGGTCTGTGTGTATGGAGTGAATGGGGAATGCATGGTGCGATGAGTGATTGGGGGGAGGAGTGACTCCCGCCCAAGGGACCCCCGGGGTCAGAGTAAAGTGAGTTAGCTGGGTTAGTCAAATTGAAAAATGGAGGTCGTTTTGTTGTTGGTGGGAAAGTAGGCTCGAGACCCATTTGGAGGGGTGCAGGAGCCCTGTTGACGGGCTTGGGAGCGTGGCTGCGAAAGGTGAGTATCGCTGAGTGGGTACCCCGGGCACCAGGCTAGTCGGCCGCGGTAGGCCATGGGCCCATGGGGGGGCCGGGATAGAGTAGTGGGCACGGGTGCGCCTGCTTGGTGCGGGGGCCCGGGGCGCCATTAGCCGCGTGGGCAGTGCAGTGGGCACGGGTGACCCTCGGAAAGGGGCCCGGGAGGCCGGCCTGCCACGTGTGCGTTTCAGGGGAGGTGCCATGGGGGGCACTCCCCGGTGTTAGGGAGCTGGTAGGCTCGGAGGCAGTGTAGTGCCCGGGGGTGCCATAGCGGGAGAATCGGCAGAGGGTCGTGCCTGCCAAAGGGAGCCACGTGTCCCAGCCAGGAGACCGTGTGAGGGCACGGAGAGAAAATTGGGGGGGCGAGGCCCGAAATTGTAAGGACACCAACACAGGCGACGGGAATCTGGGTTGTTAGAACCAATAGTTTAAGCGAGAGGCGCTTGTTGAAAGCCCCGGGGTAGTTTAACAGTTAAATGGTTAGGGTAGATTAGGAGATGTACCCCTCCGCACCATCCATCCCCTCGCTCTCGTTGTGGGCCGCTGGACCCACTTTGGGTTAAGATCGCCGAACTCTGGGGAGGCCATTCTGAGGCTTGAGTTGGGCCTCGACACAGGACGCTAGCTCTCCCTTGTTCCCCTCCGGGAAGGGAACGTAGGGGTTGGGAGTAGGCTAGGTGACAGGATAGGTTAGCCGAACAAGGACGATAAAGGGGGTTAGGGGACGATTTATAGTGGGGAAGTAAAAATAAAAGCAATAAAAAATAAGTTGGGGCTAAATTGGGGTTTGACAAATTAAGGGAGTGGGTATGTACAGTGACAGGCAAAGGCGATAGGTTGGGAGGGAGACAGGTAGGTAGGTCCGAGCCCGCCTTCCAAGTGGCCAGCACCACCGCACTCCCTCCACCAACCTCCACTGAACGGCAAAGGCTGGCCAACTTCATCGGCTGGCCGTGTTTTGCTGCAAGGCAGAGGCCGGCTAACTTCATCGGCAGCTGTTGTTGTGCTGCAAGGCCTGTACCGGCCAGTTCATCTGCTGGCTGTTTTCTTCAAGGCCTGTGCCGGCCAGTTCATCTGCCGGCTGTGTTTGCCTGCAGCAGCCTTCTTCTGCGGGCTGTGTTGCCTGCACCTTTGCCATGCCATGCCCACTGCCCATGTGCACCAGCCCCGTTCAATTTTGCTTTGCCCCCCCTGTTCATTTCCATGTGCGCCAGGATCGTAAAAGCAACAGTTTGCAAGCTGCGAGAACTGCCCTGTTGGCAGCTACAACACGGGCCTGCAGTGGCGGCCCGTGCACCGTGTTTGCGTTCATGCATCCATTCGTTGTGCTCATTGCGTGTGCCACTTGAGCTGGCACGGAGACTGCGTTGTGCAGCCCAAGCACCGTTGTGGTTCACTGAGTTCAGTTCAAAAGGGAAGGCCTTGGACTGCGTGTGAGCAGCCAGCCACGTTCCCTGTCACCTGCATTGTTTTGAGCCAGAGACTGCATGCGGGCAGCCTGGCTCCCTGCTAACTGCTTTCTTTTTGCAGAGTTCATTGATCCTGGGCCATGGTTTAGTGTAAAATTTGTAAGTTAAGGTTAAGATGTACTGTACATATGAGTGCGCCCCCGGCATGTATGTCTTAGCGCCGGCAATTTTATTTAAGTCGTCCGTGTGAGTGAGTTTGTTTAGATAGTTACGCAGCCCTCAGGTTATTTATTTTGGGGACACGAATACCATGAATGTCGCACTCAGGGATCCGTAGGTAAAGTGTACTAGGAAAACTACACATGATGGCACACGAAAATTTGACGACTCGGGACGAGTCTGTAAAAAGGGAAGGGGGTAGTGTTGTGGTTACCAGATTCGCAAACCACCATTCAGGTCCCTTAGGTGAGGTATCTCGGTAAGTGCATGTGTAGTTAGGCCCAAACCCGTTGTCTAGTGGGAATACATGTCATTTATACGTGCTGCGACTCTTCAGGATAGCCGTTTTTCTTTTACTATCTTTATTTTGGACCAATCGCCACCATCACAACCACAACATCAACCACCGACCACAACCACCGCTTCACCACAACCGCCACGACCTTTACCGTCACAACTCGCCACCATCGCATCGCCGTCGTCTCGCGCCACTCATGGGCACCGATGCTGGACTCGTGTAGGGCGCACGTTGAACAGCGTGTACAAAATCACGGATTTTCTGCTTCGGAAACGGATCCAGGACGACACACGCCCACTTTTTGCCGTCCGGTCGGTGAGCGAGGGGCGAGTTGGCCCCGCCCCCAGGGCGATCGATGTGTGCAAATTTGTGGATCAAGGGGCCTTCACGCCCACTTTTTGTCGGGCCAGTGGGGAGCGAGTTGAGAGGTCGAGGGGAGGGGGTCAAAGGCGAGGTTACGGGGGGATAAGGGGACGGTGTTCGTCAGTAAAAGAGTAGTAAGAAGTCGGAACGAGGAAGAAGGGAGTCGTAAAGGTCGGAACGAGGCGAAGGAGAGTCGGAACGGAGGGGACGAGCTGTGGAGAGGCGGCGAGTCGGACGAAGGGTGCTCGCGTCGTGCAAGGAGCTGCGCGCCCGAGGGAGGCCGGCAGCGCGACCTGGCCGAGGTGGAGACGCTCGTCGCACATAATAAAGATCCTCTATACCCCGAGCATCAGCAACTCCCCCTCCTGTTCCCCCGCGCTGAGATAGTGCGACCAAGGGGCCCCGTTCCCACCCC
>NW_028222190.1:0-58000 GCF_056783735.1 Eptatretus burgeri
TTCTGAGGTAAAAAATTTTTTACCATGTATGCAGAGTTGAGGGAGGAAGGCACTTGCAAATTTTCGCTTCGATGGCTTTTGAAATTCCAGAGAAAACATTATTTAATATTTTTCTTAAATCCAACATGGCGGCCAAACCATGTCACCTATCACTTTGAAATTAACAAACTTGCATCGCATACATGTCACGAATATAGTTCTGAAATCTCGCCTTCATTGGACCAGCGCTTCTGGAGAAGAAGATGTTTGAAGGTTTTAGGGTTTTTTCAAGATGGCCGCCAAACCATGTGACGTATCAACAACAAATTAACAAACTTGAAAGAGGACCTCAGGGGGAATGTACCTGTAAAGTTTCGCCTTAATCTGTTCAGCCCTTCTGGAGAAGAAGATTTTTTTTAAAAAAACACTAAAAAACAAGATGGCGGCCGAATTACATCATCGATGACATCAAAAATAACATTTTTGACGATGAATTTTGGTGTAGATGACGCTCAGAATTTTTCAGATTTTTCCTATATGGCGTTCTACTTGACGAATTTTCACCGGTATATCGCTTCACCTATGACGTCACGAAAAATCACACGTGTTCCCCATAGGGAGCTTAGTAAAATGTATCAAACGAAAAATTTTTCCAATGCAGGGTTTCCGAGATACAGATGTCCAAAGTTTATCGCATTTTTCAAGATGGCGACCGTACCACGTGACCAATGACGTCATAATTATAACGTGATTGTGCTATCAAAAAAGATACACACTATGGTGAAAATTTCCTGTCGATCGGACTTTGTGTTCCAGAGAAAATGATTTTTAAAGCGAAAAAGGGTGCAAAATGCCGGCGGAAAAATAATAATAACTAGAACTGCCACTTTATAACTGCTGGCAGTGATGACCGGGTACCCAAACGTGTCCACCTTTGACACAACTGATACAACATGAGACTTAAATCAGAGTCGCAAAGTTTTGCATTGATAGGATAAGCGGTGCCAGAGAAAACATTATTTAATGGTGATACAAACACAGGCCTGCTTCGAGACGGCGCGGAACAGACGAGTTACGAACCAGGCAGCACAAAACGTTCAATTTCGTTATTACTGGCGACCAGATTCAAATAATTAAATAATTCTGGCTGCCAAACCACACGGCCGATCAGGTTGAAATTTTAAACTTTTGTTTCACATGTAGCCTAAATTATAAATATGAAGTTTCGCATATATAGAAGTAGTGGTTCCAGAGTAAACATGAATTAATATTTATCCTTCAATCTAAGATGGCGGCCAAACCATGTGACTTGTGACCTCATAATTTTTACCATGTATGCAGATATCAAGGAGGATGACAGACGCAAATTTTTGCTTCGATAGGTTAAGCAGTTCCAGAGAAAACATTATTTAATATTTTTCTTAAAGTCAACATGCCTGCCAAACCATGTGACCTATCAATTAGAAATTAACAAACTTGTATTCCCTACTCATGTGCAATAGGGGTGTGAAGTTTCCCCTTGATCAGATCAGGTGTTCTGGAGAAGAAGATGTTTGAAGGTTTTAAGGTAAATTCAAGATGGCCGCCAAACCATGTGACCAATCAAGAACAAATTAACAAACTTGAGAAAGGACCTCATGGGGAATATATGTGTGAAGTTTCGGCTTAATCTGTCTTGCCTTTCTGGAGAAGAAGATTTTTAAAATTTATTCATTTTCAATCCAAGATGGCTGACGAACCATGTGACCTATGACATCACAAATTTAGATTCTGCTTCCAACTGGGTATTGGAACACGTTTATGAAGTTTCGTGTTAATCGGTAAAGGTGCGTTTTTCTATCCAAGATGGCCGCCAAACCATGTGACGTGTGACATCATAATTTTTACCACGCGTGTATACACGACGGTAGATGATAATTGCAAACTTTCGATTCGTTAGGTTAAGCGGTTCCAGAGAAAACATTATTTAATATTTTTCTTAAATCCAAGATGGCGGCCAAACCATGTGACTTATCAATTCGAAATTAACAAACTTATATCGCCTTCCCGTCCCGAATATAGTTCTGAAATCTCCCCTTCATTGGGCCAACGCTTCTGGAGAAGAAGATGTTTGAAGGTTTTCGGGTTTTTTCAAGATGGCCGCCAAACCATGTGACCGATCAAGAAGAAATTAACAAACTTGAGAAAGGACGTCATGGGGAATATATGTGTGAAGTTTCGTCTTCATCTGTCTTACCCTTCTGGAGAAGAAGATTTTAAAAATTTATTCATTTTCAATCCAAGATGGCTGACGAACCATGTGACCTATGATATCACAAATTTATATTCTGCTTCCAACTGGGTATTGGAACACGTCTGTGAAGTTTCGTGTTAATCGGTAAAGGTGCGTTTTTCTATCCAAGATGGCCGCCAAACCATGTGACGTGTGACATCATAATTTTTACCACGTGTGCACACACGATGGTAGATGATAATGGCAAACTTTCGATTCGTTAGCTTAAGCGGTTCCAGAGAAAACATTATTTAATATTTTTCTTAAATCCAACATGGCGGCCAAACCGTGTGACTTATCAATTCGAAATTAACAAACTTATATAGCCTAGGTGTCCCGAATATACCTCTGAAATCTGCCCTTCATCCGACCAGCGCTTCTGGAGAAGAAGATGTTTGAAGGTTTTAGGGTTTTTTCAAGATGGCCGCCAAACCATGTGACCGATCAAGAACAAATTAACAAACTTGAGAAAGGACCTCAGGGGGAATACATGTGTGAAGTTTCGTCTTCATCTGTCTTGCCCTTCTGGAGAAGAAGATTTTTAAAATTTATTCATTTTCAATCCAAGATGGCTGCCGAACCTTGTGACCTATGATATCATAAATTTAAATTCTGCTTTCCATCGTCGACCCGAACAAGTCTGTGAAGTTTCGTGTTAATCGGATAAAGTCTATTTTTCTATCCAAGATGGCCGCCAAACCATGTGACTTCTGAGGTAAAAATTTTTTACCATGTATGCAGACTTGAGCGAGGAAGGCACTTGCAAATTTTCGCTTTGATGGCTTATGAAATACCAGAGAAAACATTATTTAATATTTTTCTTAAATCCAACATGGCGGCCAAACCATGTGACTTATCACTTTGAAATTAACAAACTTGCATCGCATACATGTCACGAATATAGTTCTGAAATCTCGCCTTCATTGGACCAGCGCTTCTGGAGAAGAAGATGTTTGAAGGTTTAAGGGTTTTTTCAAGATGGCCGCCAAACCATGTGACGTATCAACAACAAATTAACAAACTTGAAAGAGGACCTCAGGGGAATGTGCCTGTAAAGTTTCGCCTCAATCTGCACAGCCGTTCTGGAGAAGAAGATTTTTTAAAAAAACACAAAAAACAAGATGGCGGCCGAATTACGTCACCGATGACGTCAAAATATTTTTTTTCTACGATGAATTTTTGTGTAGATGATGCTCAAGAAATTTCAAATTTTTGCCATGTGGCGTTCTACTTGACGAATTTTTACTGGGATACCTCTTCACTGATGACGTCACGAAAAATCACACGTATTCCCGAGAGGGAGCTTGTTCAAATGTATCAAGCGAAATTTTTTTACACGAGAAGGTTTCCGAGATACAGAGGTCCAAAGTTGATCTGTTTTTTCAAGATGGCGCCCGTATCACGTGACCTATGACGTCATAATTATCAATTATGTATGCTATCAAAAAAGATACATATTTGGTGAAAATTTTGTGTCGATTGGTCTTACCATTTCTGAGAAAATGGCATTTAAAGCGAAAAAATTTGGAAATTTTGCAAATTTACGGCAGAAGAATAATAATAATAACTAGAACTGCCACTTTATAACTGCTGGCAGTGATGACCGGGTACCCAGTCCGTCCGCCTTTTGATACAACATGGGACTTTCTGCAGATGACAGTCACAAAGTTTCGCTTTGATCGGGAAAGTGGTTCCAGAGAAAACATTATTTCAGAGTGATACAAATACAGGCCTGCTTCGAGACGGCGCGGAACAGACGAGTTGCGAACCGGGCAGCACAAAGCATTCAATTTCGTTAGAACTGGCTTCCAGATTCAAATAATTAAATAATTCTGGCTCCCAAACCGCGTGACCGATCAGGTTGAAATTTTAAACTTTTGTTTCGCATCTCACCTGAATTATAAATGTGAAGTTTCTCATATATAGAGGCAGCCGTTCCAGAGTAAACATTAATTAATATTTATCCTTCAATCCAAGATGGCGGCCAAACCATGTGACTTGTGATGTCATAATTTTCACCACATGTGCAAACACGATGGGAGACTATAAGTGCAAATTTTCGCTTCTCCAGGTTAAGCAGTTCCAGAGAAAACATTATTTAATATTTTTCTTAAAACCAACATGGCTGCCAAACCCTGGGCCCAATCCCGTTGAAATTTCAAACCCTCATTCCGCATGAGCGTTCCACCATAAAGGTGATGTTTCACATTTATTGATTCAGTAGTTCCAGAGTAAACATTAATTAATATTTTTCCTTCAATCCACTATGGCTGCCAAACGTTGCGTCGTACCTCAAAAGGGGGTGAGAACTTTTTATTCGTCATGGAGAGGCGGTCATAGTGGTGGAGTTTCGCATGGATCTGTTCAGCCGTTTCAGAGAAAAAGATGTTTGAAGATATTGTTTTTCAATCCAAGATGGCTGACGAACCATGAGACCTATGACATCAGAAATTTATATTCTGCTTCCAACTGGGTATTGGAACACGCACGTGAAGTTTCGTGTTAATCGGTAAAGGTGCGTTTTTCAATCCAAGATGGCCGCCAAACCATGTGACGTGTGACATCATAATTTTTACCAAGCGTGCATACTGCCTGCTAGATGATAATTACAAATTTTCGATTCGTTTGGTTAAGCGGTTCCAGAGAAAACATTATTTAATATTTTTCTTAAATCCAAGATGGCGGCCAAACCATGTGACTTATCAATTCGAAATTAACAAACTTATATCGCCTTCCTGTCCCGAATATAGTTCTGAAATCTCCCCTTTATTGGGCCAACGCTTCTGGAGAAGAAGATGTTTGAAGGTTTTTGGGTTTTTTCAAGATGGCCGCCAAACCATGTGACCGATCAAGAACAAATTAACAAACTTGAGAAAGGACCTCATGGGGAATATATGTGTGAAGTTTCGTCTTCATCTGTCTTGCCCTTCTGGAGAAGAAGATTTTAAAAATTTATTCATTTTCAATCCAAGATGGCTGCCGAACCTTGTGACCTATGATATCATAAATTTAAATTCTGCTTTCCATCGTCGACCCGAACAAGTGTGTGAAGTTTCGTGAAAATCGGATAAGGTCTATTTTTCTATCCAAGATGGCCGCCAAACCATGTGACTTCTGAGGTAAAATTTTTTTTACCATGTATGCAGACTTGAGGGAGGAAGGCACTTACAAATTTTCGCTTCGATGGCTTATGAAATACCAGAGAAAACATTATTTAATATTTTTCTTAAATCCAATATGGCGGCCAAACCATGTGACCTATCACTTCGAAATTAACAAACTTGCATCGCATACATGTCACGAATATAGTTGTGAAATCTCGCCTTGATTGAACCAGCGCTTCTGGAGAAGAAGATGTTTGAAGGTTTTAGGGTTTTTTCAAGATGGCCGCCAAACCATGTGACGCATCAACAACAAATTAACAAACTTGAAAGAGGACCTCAGGGGGAATGTACCTGTAAAGTTTCGCCTTAATCTGTCCAGCCCTTCTGGAGAAGAAGATTTTTTTTTAAAAACACTAAAAAACAAGATGGCGGCCGAATTACGTCATCGATGACGTCAAAAAAAACATTTTTGACGATGAATTTTGGTGTAGATGACGCTCAGAATTTTTCAGATTTTTCCCATATGGCGTTCTACTTGACGAATTTTCACCGGTGTATCGCTTCACTTCTGACGTCAAGAAAAATCACACGTGTTCCCCATAGGGAGCTTAATAAAATTCATGAAGCGAAAACATTTTTACCCTAGAAAGTTTCAGAGATACAGAGGTCCAAAGTTTTTCGGTTTTTTCAAGATGGCGCCCGCACCACGTGACCAATGACGTCATAATTATAACGCAATTGTGCTATCAAAAAAGATACATACTATGGTGTAAACTTCGTGTCGATCGGACTTAGCGTCCCAGAGAAAATGATTTTTAAAGTGAAGAAGGGTGCAAAATGCCGGCGGAAAAAGAATAATAACAATAACTAGAACTGCCACTTTATAACTGCTGGCAGTGATGACCGGGTACCCAGTCCGTCCGCCTTTGATACAACATGGGACTTTCTGCAGATGACAGTCGCAAAGTTTCGCATTGAAAGGATAAGCGGTGCCAGAGAAAACATTATTTAATAGTGATACAAACACAGGCCTGCTTCGAGAGGGCGCGGAACAGACGAGTTCTGAACCGGGCAGCACAAAGCGTTCAATTTCGTTATTACTGGCTTCTAGATTCAAATAATTAAATAATTCTGGCTCCCAAACCGTGTGACCGATCAGGTTGAAATTTTAAACTTTTGTTTCGCATGTCACCTGAATTATAAATGTTAAGTTTCGCATATACAGAGGAAGCGGTTCCAGAGTAAACATTAATTAATATTTATCCTTCAATCCAAGATGGCGGCCAAACCATGTGACTTCTGATGTCATAATTTTCACCACATGTGCAAACACAATTGTAGACGATAAGTGCAAATTTTCGCTTCGCTAGGTTAAGCAGTTCCAGAGAAAACATTATTTAATATTTTTCTTAAAACCAACATGGCTGCCAAACCCTGCGCCCGATCCCGTTGAAATTTCAAACCCTCATTCCGCATGACTGTTGCACCATAAAGGTGATGCTTCACATTTATTGATGCAGTAGTACCAGAGTAAACATTAATTAATATTTTTCCTTCAATCCAATATGGCTGCCAAACGTTGCGTCGTACCTCAAAAGGGGGTTGGAACTTTTTATTCGTCAAGGAGAGGCGGTCATAGTGGTCGAGTTTCGCCTGGATCTGTTCAGCTGTTTCAGAGAAAAAGACGTTTGAAGATATTGTTTTTCAATCCAAGATGGCTGACGAACCATGTGACCTATGACATCAGAAATTTATATTCTGCTTCCAACTGGGTATTGGAACACGGTTGTGAAGTTTCGTGTTAATCGGTTAAGGTGCGTTTTTCTATCCAAGATGGCCGCCAAACCATGTGACGTGTGACGTCATAATTTTTATCATGCGTGCATAATGCCCTCTCGATGATAATTACAAATTTTCGATTCGTTTGGTTAAGCGGTTCCAGAGAAAACATTATTTAATATTTTTCTTAAATCCAAGATGGCGGCCAAACCATGTGACTTATCAATTCGAAATTAACAAACTTATATCGCCTTACTCTCCCGAATATAGTTCTGAAATCTCCCCTTCAGTGGACCAGCGCTTCTGGAGAAGAAGATGTTTGAAGGTTTTAGGGTTTTTTCAAGATGGCCGCCAAACCATGTGACCGATCAAGAAGAAATTAACAAACTTGAGAAAGGATCTCATGGGGAATATATCTGTGAAGTTTCGTCTTAATCTGTCTTGCCCTTCTGGAGAAGAAGATTTTTAAAATTTATTCATTTTCAATCCAAGATGGCTGCCGAACCTTGTGACCGAGGATATCATGAATTTAAATTCTGCTTTCCATCGTCGACCCGAACAAGTGTGTGAAGTTTTGTGTAAATCGGATAAAGTCTATTTTTCTATCCAAGATGGCCGCCAAACCATGTGACTTCTGAGGTAAAAATTTTTACCATGTATGCAGACTTGAGCGAGGAAGGCACTTGCAAATTTTCGCTTCGATGGCTTATGAAATACCAGAGAAAACTTTATTTAATATTTTTCTTAAATCCAACATGGCGGCCAAACCATGTGACCTATCACTTTGAAATTAACAAACTTGCATCGCATACATGTCACGAATATAGTTCTGAAATCTCGCCTTCATTGGACCAGCGCTTCTGGAGAAGAAGATGTTTGAAGGTTTTAGGGTTTTTTCAAGATGGCCGCCAAACCATGTGACGTATCAACAACAAATTAACAAACTTGAAAGAGGACCTCAGGGGGAATGTGCGTGTAAAGTTTCGCCTTAATCTGCATAGCCGTTCTGGAGAAGAAGATTTAAAAAAAAAAACACTAAAAAACAAGATGGCGGCCGAATTACGTCATCGATGACGTCAAAAAAACATTTTCGTCAGTGATTTTTGGCGTAGATGATGCTCAGAATTTTTCAGATTTTTCCCATATGGCGTTCTACTTGACGAATTTTCACCGGTATATCGCTTCACCTATGACGTCACGAAAAATCACACGTGTTCCCCATAGGGAGCTTAGTAAAATGTATCAAACGAAAATTTTTTCCATTGCACGGTTTCCGAGATACAGATGTCCAAAGTTTATCGCTTTTTTCAAGATGGCGACCGTACCACGTGACCAATGACGTCATAATTATAACGTGATTGTGCTATCAAAAAAGATACATACTATGGTGAAAATTTCCTGTCGATCGGACTTAGTGTTCCAGAGAAAATGATTTTTAAAGCGAAAAAGGGTGCAAAATGCCGGCGGAAGAATAATAATAATAATGCGTAATAATAAACAGAAGAAAAACAATAGGGTACCCTGTACTCACAGGGTACCCTAACTAGAACTGCCACTTTATAACTGCTGGCAGTGATGACCGGGTACCCAAACGTGTCCACCTTTGACACAACTGATACAACATGAGACTTAAATCAGAGTCGCAAAGTTTTGCATTGATAGGATAAGCGGTGCCAGAGAAAACATTATTTAATGGTGATACAAACACAGGCCTGCTTCGAGACGGCGCGGAACAGACGAGTTACGAACCAGGCAGCACAAAACGTTCAATTTCGTTATTACTGGCGACCAGATTCAAATAATTAAATAATTCTGGCTGCCAAACCACACGGCCGATCAGGTTGAAATTTTAAACTTTTGTTTCACATGTAGCCTAAATTATAAATATGAAGTTTCGCATATATAGAAGTAGTGGTTCCAGAGTAAACATGAATTAATATTTATCCTTCAATCTAAGATGGCGGCCAAACCATGTGACTTGTGACCTCATAATTTTTACCATGTATGCAGATATCAAGGAGGATGACAGACGCAAATTTTCGCTTCGATAGGTTAAGCAGTTCCAGAGAAAACATTATTTAATATTTTTCTTAAAGTCAACATGCCTGCCAAACCATGTGACCTATCAATTAGAAATTAACAAACTTGTATTCCCTACTCATGTGCAATAGGGGTGTGAAGTTTCCCCTTGATCAGATCAGGTGTTCTGGAGAAGAAGATGTTTGAAGGTTTTAAGGTAAATTCAAGATGGCCGCCAAACCATGTGACCAATCAAGAACAAATTAACAAACTTGAGAAAGGACCTCATGGGGAATATATGTGTGAAGTTTCGGCTTAATCTGTCTTGCCTTTCTGGAGAAGAAGATTTTTAAAATTTATTCATTTTCAATCCAAGATGGCTGACGAACCATGTGACCTATGACATCACAAATTTAGATTCTGCTTCCAACTGGGTATTGGAACACGTTTATGAAGTTTCGTGTTAATCGGTAAAGGTGCGTTTTTCTATCCAAGATGGCCGCCAAACCATGTGACGTGTGACATCATAATTTTTACCACGCGTGTATACACGACGGTAGATGATAATTGCAAACTTTCGATTCGTTAGGTTAAGCGGTTCCAGAGAAAACATTATTTAATATTTTTCTTAAATCCAAGATGGCGGCCAAACCATGTGACTTATCAATTCGAAATTAACAAACTTATATCGCCTTCCCGTCCCGAATATAGTTCTGAAATCTCCCCTTCATTGGGCCAACGCTTCTGGAGAAGAAGATGTTTGAAGGTTTTCGGGTTTTTTCAAGATGGCCGCCAAACCATGTGACCGATCAAGAAGAAATTAACAAACTTGAGAAAGGACGTCATGGGGAATATATGTGTGAAGTTTCGTCTTCATCTGTCTTACCCTTCTGGAGAAGAAGATTTTAAAAATTTATTCATTTTCAATCCAAGATGGCTGACGAACCATGTGACCTATGACATCACAAATTTATATTCTGCTTCCAACTGGGTATTGGAACACGTCTGTGAAGTTTCGTGTTAATCGGTAAAGGTGCGTTTTTCTATCCAAGATGGCCGCCAAACCATGTGACGTGTGACATCATAATTTTTACCACGTGTGCACACACGATGGTAGATGATAATGGCAAACTTTCGATTCGTTAGCTTAAGCGGTTCCAGAGAAAACATTATTTAATATTTTTCTTAAATCCAACATGGCGGCCAAACCGTGTGACTTATCAATTCGAAATTAACAAACTTATATCGCCTAGGTGTCCCGAATATACCTCTGAAATCTGCCCTTCATCCGACCAGCGCTTCTGGAGAAGAAGATGTTTGAAGGTTTTAGGGTTTTTTCAAGATGGCCGCCAAACCATGTGACCGATCAAGAACAAATTAACAAACTTGAGAAAGGACCTCAGGGGAATACATGTGTGAAGTTTCGTCTTCATCTGTCTTGCCCTTCTGGAGAAGAAGATTTTTAAAATTTATTCATTTTCAATCCAAGATGGCTGCCGAACCTTGTGACCTATGATATCATAAATTTAAATTCTGCTTTCCATCGTCGACCCGAACAAGTCTGTGAAGTTTCGTGTTAATCGGATAAAGTCTATTTTTCTATCCAAGATGGCCGCCAAACCATGTGACTTCTGAGGTAAAAATTTTTACCATGTATGCAGACTTGAGCGAGGAAGGCACTTGCAAATTTTCGCTTTGATGGCTTATGAAATACCAGAGAAAACATTATTTAATATTTTTCTTAAATCCAACATGGCGGCCAAACCATGTGACTTATCACTTTGAAATTAACAAACTTGCATCGCATACATGTCACGAATATAGTTCTGAAATCTCGCCTTCATTGGACCAGCGCTTCTGGAGAAGAAGATGTTTGAAGGTTTAAGGGTTTTTTCAAGATGGCCGCCAAACCATGTGACGTATCAACAACAAATTAACAAACTTGAAAGAGGACCTCAGGGGGAATGTGCCTGTAAAGTTTCGCCTCAATCTGCACAGCCGTTCTGGAGAAGAAGATTTTTTTAAAAAAAACACAAAAAAACAAGATGGCGGCCGAATTACGTCACCGATGACGTCAAAATATTTTTTTTCTACGATGAATTTTTGTGTAGATGATGCTCAAGAAATTTCAAATTTTTGCCATGTGGCGTTCTACTTGACGAATTTTTACTGGGATACCTCTTCACTGATGACGTCACGAAAAATCACACGTATTCCCGAGAGGGAGCTTGTTCAAATGTATCAAGCGAAATTTTTTTACACGAGAAGGTTTCCGAGATACAGAGGTCCAAAGTTGATCTGTTTTTTCAAGATGGCGCCCGTATCACGTGACCTATGACGTCATAATTATCAATTATGTATGCTATCAAAAAAGATACATATTTGGTGAAAATTTTGTGTCGATTGGTCTTACCATTTCTGAGAAAATGGCATTTAAAGCGAAAAAATTTGGAAATTTTGCAAATTTACGGCGGAAGAATAATAATAACTAGAACTGCCACTTTATAACTGCTGGCAGTGATGACCGGGTACCCAGAAGTGTCCGCCTTTGACACAACTGATACAACATGAGACTTAAATCAGTCGCAAAGTTTTGCATTGATAGGATAAGCGGTGCCAGAGAAAACATTATTTAATGGTGATACAAACACAGGACTGCTTCGAGACGGCGCGGAACAGACGAGTTACGAACCAGGCAGCACAAAACGTTCAATTTCGTTATTACTGGCGACCAGATTCAAATAATTAAATAATTCTGGCTGCCAAACCACACGGCCGATCAGGTTGAAATTTTAAACTTTTGTTTCACATGTAGCCTAAATTATAAATATGAAGTTTCGCATATATAGAAGTAGTGGTTCCAGAGTAAACATGAATTAATATTTATCCTTCAATCTAAGATGGCGGCCAAACCATGTGACTTGTGACCTCATAATTTTTACCATGTATGCAGATATCATGGACGATGACAGACGCAAATTTTCGCTTCGATAGGTTAAGCAGTTCCAGAGAAAACATTATTTAATATTTCTCTTAAATTCAACATGGCTGCCAAACCATGTGACCTATCAATTAGAAATTAACAAACTTGTATTCCCTACTCATGTGCAATAGGGGTGTGAAGTTTCCCCTTGATCAGATCAGGTGTTCTGGAGAAGAAGATGTTTGAAGGTTTTAAGGTAAATTCAAGATGGCCGCCAAACCATGTGACCAATCAAGAACAAATTAACAAAGTTGAGAAAGGACCTCATGGGGAATATATGTGTGAAGTTTCGGCTTAATCTGTCTTGCCTTTCTGGAGAAGAAGATTTTAAAAATTTATTCATTTTCAATCCAAGATGGCTGACGAACCATGTGACCTATGACATCACAAATTTAGATTCTGCTTCCTACTGGGTATTGGAACACGTTTATGAAGTTTCGTGTTAATCGGTAAAGGTGCGTTTTTCTATCCAAGATGGCCGCCAAACCATGTGACGTGTGACATCATAATTTTTACCACGCGTGTATACACGACGGTAGATGATAATTGCAAACTTTCGATTCGTTAGGTTAAGCGGTTCCAGAGAAAACATTATTTAATATTTTTCTTAAATCCAAGATGGCGGCCAAACCATGTGACTTATCAATTCGAAATTAACAAACTTATATCGCCTTCCTGTCCCGAATATAGTTCTGAAATCTCCCCTTCATTGGGCCAACGCTTCTGGAGAAGAAGATGTTTGAAGGTTTTCGGGTTTTTCAAGATGGCCGCCAAACCATGTGACCGATCAAGAACAAATTAACAAACTTGAGAAAGGACCTCATGGGGAATATATGTGTGAAGTTTCGTCTTCATCTGTCTTGCCCTTCTGGAGAAGAAGATTTTTAAAATTTATTCATTTTCAATCCAAGATGGCTGCCGAACCTTGTGACCTATGATATCATAAATTTAAATTCTGCTTTCCCTCGTCGACCCGAACAACTATGTGAAGTTTCGTGTAAATCGGATAAGGTCTATTTTTCTATCCAAGATGGCCGCCAAACCATGTGACTTCTGAGGTAAAAATTTTTTACCATGTATGCAGACCTGAGGGACGAAGGCACTTGCAAATTTTCGCTTCGATGGCTTATGAAATTCCAGAGAAAACATTATTTAATATTTTTCTTAAATCCAACATGGCGGCCAAACCACGTGACCTATCACTTCGAAATTAACAAACTTGTATCGCATGCATTTCACGAATATAGTTCTGAAATCTCGCCTTCATTGGACCAGCGCTTCTGGAGAAGAAGATGTTTGAAGGTTTTAGGGTTTTTTCAAGATGGCCGCCAAACCATGTGACGTATCAACAACAAATTAACAAACTTGAAAGAGGACCTCAGGGAGAATGTGCGTGTTAAGTTTCGCCGCAATCTGCACAGCCGTTCTGGAGAAGAAGATTTTTTTAAAAAAACACTAAAAAACAAGATGGCGGCGGAATTACGTCATCGATGACGTCAAAAAAAACATTTTTGACGATGAATTTTGGTGGAGATGACGCTCAGAATTTTTCAGATTTTTCCTATATGGCGTTCTACTTGACGAATTTTCACCGGTATATCGCTTCACCTATGACGTCACGAAAAATCACACGTGTTCCCCATAGGGAGCTTAGTAAAATGTATCAAACGAAAAAATTTTCCATTGCACGGTTTCCGAGATACAGATATCCAAAGTTTATCGCTTTTTTCAAGATGGCGACCGTACCACGTGACCAATGATGTCATAATTATAACGTGATTGTGCTATCAAAAAAGATACATACTATGGTGAAAATTTTCTGTCGATCGGACTTAGTGTTCCAGAGAAAATGATTTTTAAAGCGAAAAAGGGTGCAAAATGCCGGCGGAAAAATAATAATAATAATAATAATGCGTAATAATAATAATAATAAACAGAAGGAAAACAATAGGGTACCCTGTACTCACAGGGTACCCTAATAACTAGAACTGCCACTTTATAACTGCTGGCAGTGATGACCGGGTACCCAGTCCGTCCGCCTTTGACACAACTGACACAACGTGAGACTTAAATCATAGTCGCAAAGTTTCGCATTTATCGGATAAGCGGTGCCAGAGAAAACATTATTTAATGGTGATACAAACACAGGCCTGCTTCGAGACGGCGCGGAACAGACGAGTTACGAACCGGGCAGCACAAAGCGTTCAATTTCCTTATTACTGGCGAACAGATTCAAATAATTAAATAATTCTGGCTGCCAAACCACACGGCCGATCAGGTTGAAATTTTAAACTTTTGTTTCACATGTAGCCTAAATTATAAATATGAAGTTTCGCATATATAGAAGTAGTGGTTCCAGAGTAAACATGAATTAATATTTATCCTTCAATCTAAGATGGCGGTCAAACCATGTGACTTGTGTCCTCATAATTTTTACCATGTATGCAGATATCATGGAGGATGACAGAAGCAAATTTTCGCTTCGATAGGTTAAGCAGTTCCAGAGAAAACATTATTTAATATTTTTCTTAAATTCAATATGGCTGCCAAACCATGTGACCTATCAATTAGAAATTAACAAACTTGTATTCCCTACTCATGTGCAATAGGGGTGTGAAGTTTCCCCTTGATCAGATCAGGTGTTCTGGAGAAGAAGATGTTTGAAGGTTTTAAGGTAAATTCAAGATGGCCGCCAAACCATGTGACCAATCAAGAACAAATTAACAAACTTGAGAAAGGACCTCATGGGGAATATATGTGTGAAGTTTCGGCTTAATCTGTCTTGCCTTTCTGGAGAAGAAGATTTTTAAAATTTATTCATTTTCAATCCAAGATGGCTGACGAACCATGTGACCTATGACATCAGAAATTTATATTCTGCTTCCAACTGGGTATTGGAACAGGTTTGTAAAGTTTCGTGTTAATCGGTAAAGGTGCGTTTTTCTATCCAAGATGGCCGCCAAACCATGTGACGTGTGATGTCATAATTTTTACCATGCGTGCATACACGATGGTAGATGATAATTACAAATTTTCGATTTGTTTGGTTCAGCGGTTCCAGAGAAAACATTATTTAATATTTTACTTAAATCCAAGATGGCGGCCAAACCGTCTAACGTATCAATTCGAAATTAACAAACTTATATTGCCTACGTGTCCCGAATATAGTTCTGAAATCTCCCCTTCAACCGACCAGCGCTTCTGGAGAAGAAGATGTTTGAAGGTTTTAGGGTTTTTTCAAGATGGCCGCCGAACCATGTGACCGATCAAGAACAAATTAACAAACTTGAGAAAGGACCTCATGGGGAATATATGTGTGAAGTTTTGTCTTCATCTGTCTTGCCCTTCTGGAGAAGAAGATTTTTAAAATTTATTCATTTTCAATCCAAGATGGCTGCCGAACCTTGTGACCTATGATATCATAAATTTAAATTCTGCTTTCCATCGTCGACCCGAACAAGTGTGTGAAGTTTCGTGTAAATCGGATAAAGTCTATTTTTCTATCCAAGATGGCCGCCAAACCATGTGACTTCTGAGGTAAAAATTTTTTACCATGTATGCAGACTTGAGGGAGGAAGGCACTTGCAAATTTTCGCTTTGATGGCTTATGAAATACCAGAGAAAACATTATTTAATATTTTTCTTAAATCCAACATGGCGGCCAAACCATGTGACCTATCACTTTGAAATTAACAAACTTGCATCGCATACATGTCACGAATATAGTTCTGAAATCTCGCCTTTAATGGACCAGCGCTTCTGGAGAAGAAGATGTTTGAAGGTTTTAAGGTTTTTTCAAGATGGCCGCCAAACCATGTGACGTATCAACAACAAATTAACAAACTTGAAAGAGGACCTCAGGGGGAATGTGCCTGTAAAGTTTCGCCTCAATCTGCACAGCCGTTCTGGAGAAGAAGATTTTTAAAAAAAAACACAAAAAAACAAGATGGCGGCCGAATTACGTCACTGATGACGTCAAAATATTTTTTTTCTACGATGAATTTTTGTGTAGATGATGCTCAAGAAATTTCAAATTTTTGCCATGTGGCGTTCTACTTGACGAATTTTTACTGGGATACCTCTTCACTGATGACGTCACGAAAAATCACACGTATTCCCGAGAGGGAGCTTGTTCAAATGTATCAAGCGAAATTTTTTTACACGAGAAGGTTTCCGAGATACAGAGGTCCAAAGTTGATCTGTTTTTTCAAGATGGCGCCCGTATCACGTGACCTATGACGTCATAATTATCAATTATGTATGCTATCAAAAAAGATACATATTTGGTGAAAATTTTGTGTCGATTGGTCTTACCATTTCTGAGAAAATGGCATTTAAAGCGAAAAAATTTGGAAATTTTGCAAATTTACGGCGGAAGAATAATAATAACTAGAACTGCCACTTTATAACTGCTGGCAGTGATGACCGGGTACCCAGAAGTGTCCGCCTTTGACACAACTGATACAACATGAGACTTAAATCAGTCGCAAAGTTTTGCATTGATAGGATAAGCGGTGCCAGAGAAAACATTATTTAATGGTGATACAAACACAGGACTGCTTCGAGACGGCGCGGAACAGACGAGTTACGAACCAGGCAGCACAAAACGTTCAATTTCGTTATTACTGGCGACCAGATTCAAATAATTAAATAATTCTGGCTGCCAAACCACACGGCCGATCAGGTTGAAATTTTAAACTTTTGTTTCACATGTAGCCTAAATTATAAATATGAAGTTTCGCATATATAGAAGTAGTGGTTCCAGAGTAAACATGAATTAATATTTATCCTTCAATCTAAGATGGCGGCCAAACCATGTGACTTGTGACCTCATAATTTTTACCATGTATGCAGATATCATGGACGATGACAGACGCAAATTTTCGCTTCGATAGGTTAAGCAGTTCCAGAGAAAACATTATTTAATATTTCTCTTAAATTCAACATGGCTGCCAAACCATGTGACCTATCAATTAGAAATTAACAAACTTGTATTCCCTACTCATGTGCAATAGGGGTGTGAAGTTTCCCCTTGATCAGATCAGGTGTTCTGGAGAAGAAGATGTTTGAAGGTTTTAAGGTAAATTCAAGATGGCCGCCAAACCATGTGACCAATCAAGAACAAATTAACAAAGTTGAGAAAGGACCTCATGGGGAATATATGTGTGAAGTTTCGGCTTAATCTGTCTTGCCTTTCTGGAGAAGAAGATTTTAAAAATTTATTCATTTTCAATCCAAGATGGCTGACGAACCATGTGACCTATGACATCACAAATTTAGATTCTGCTTCCTACTGGGTATTGGAACACGTTTATGAAGTTTCGTGTTAATCGGTAAAGGTGCGTTTTTCTATCCAAGATGGCCGCCAAACCATGTGACGTGTGACATCATAATTTTTACCACGCGTGTATACACGACGGTAGATGATAATTGCAAACTTTCGATTCGTTAGGTTAAGCGGTTCCAGAGAAAACATTATTTAATATTTTTCTTAAATCCAAGATGGCGGCCAAACCATGTGACTTATCAATTCGAAATTAACAAACTTATATCGCCTTCCTGTCCCGAATATAGTTCTGAAATCTCCCCTTCATTGGGCCAACGCTTCTGGAGAAGAAGATGTTTGAAGGTTTTCGGGTTTTTTCAAGATGGCCGCCAAACCATGTGACCGATCAAGAACAAATTAACAAACTTGAGAAAGGACCTCATGGGGAATATATGTGTGAAGTTTCGTCTTCATCTGTCTTGCCCTTCTGGAGAAGAAGATTTTTAAAATTTATTCATTTTCAATCCAAGATGGCTGCCGAACCTTGTGACCTATGATATCATAAATTTAAATTCTGCTTTCCCTCGTCGACCCGAACAACTATGTGAAGTTTCGTGTAAATCGGATAAGGTCTATTTTTCTATCCAAGATGGCCGCCAAACCATGTGACTTCTGAGGTAAAAATTTTTTACCATGTATGCAGACCTGAGGGACGAAGGCACTTGCAAATTTTCGCTTCGATGGCTTATGAAATTCCAGAGAAAACATTATTTAATATTTTTCTTAAATCCAACATGGCGGCCAAACCACGTGACCTATCACTTCGAAATTAACAAACTTGTATCGCATGCATTTCACGAATATAGTTCTGAAATCTCGCCTTCATTGGACCAGCGCTTCTGGAGAAGAAGATGTTTGAAGGTTTTAGGGTTTTTTCAAGATGGCCGCCAAACCATGTGACGTATCAACAACAAATTAACAAACTTGAAAGAGGACCTCAGGGAGAATGTGCGTGTTAAGTTTCGCCGCAATCTGCACAGCCGTTCTGGAGAAGAAGATTTTTTTAAAAAAACACTAAAAAACAAGATGGCGGCGGAATTACGTCATCGATGACGTCAAAAAAAACATTTTTGACGATGAATTTTGGTGGAGATGACGCTCAGAATTTTTCAGATTTTTCCTATATGGCGTTCTACTTGACGAATTTTCACCGGTATATCGCTTCACCTATGACGTCACGAAAAATCACACGTGTTCCCCATAGGGAGCTTAGTAAAATGTATCAAACGAAAAAATTTTCCATTGCACGGTTTCCGAGATACAGATATCCAAAGTTTATCGCTTTTTTCAAGATGGCGACCGTACCACGTGACCAATGATGTCATAATTATAACGTGATTGTGCTATCAAAAAAGATACATACTATGGTGAAAATTTTCTGTCGATCGGACTTAGTGTTCCAGAGAAAATGATTTTTAAAGCGAAAAAGGGTGCAAAATGCCGGCGGAAAAATAATAATAATAATAATAATGCGTAATAATAATAATAATAAACAGAAGGAAAACAATAGGGTACCCTGTACTCACAGGGTACCCTAATAACTAGAACTGCCACTTTATAACTGCTGGCAGTGATGACCGGGTACCCAGTCCGTCCGCCTTTGACACAACTGACACAACGTGAGACTTAAATCATAGTCGCAAAGTTTCGCATTTATCGGATAAGCGGTGCCAGAGAAAACATTATTTAATGGTGATACAAACACAGGCCTGCTTCGAGACGGCGCGGAACAGACGAGTTACGAACCGGGCAGCACAAAGCGTTCAATTTCCTTATTACTGGCGAACAGATTCAAATAATTAAATAATTCTGGCTGCCAAACCACACGGCCGATCAGGTTGAAATTTTAAACTTTTGTTTCACATGTAGCCTAAATTATAAATATGAAGTTTCGCATATATAGAAGTAGTGGTTCCAGAGTAAACATGAATTAATATTTATCCTTCAATCTAAGATGGCGGTCAAACCATGTGACTTGTGTCCTCATAATTTTTACCATGTATGCAGATATCATGGAGGATGACAGAAGCAAATTTTCGCTTCGATAGGTTAAGCAGTTCCAGAGAAAACATTATTTAATATTTTTCTTAAATTCAATATGGCTGCCAAACCATGTGACCTATCAATTAGAAATTAACAAACTTGTATTCCCTACTCATGTGCAATAGGGGTGTGAAGTTTCCCCTTGATCAGATCAGGTGTTCTGGAGAAGAAGATGTTTGAAGGTTTTAAGGTAAATTCAAGATGGCCGCCAAACCATGTGACCAATCAAGAACAAATTAACAAACTTGAGAAAGGACCTCATGGGGAATATATGTGTGAAGTTTCGGCTTAATCTGTCTTGCCTTTCTGGAGAAGAAGATTTTTAAAATTTATTCATTTTCAATCCAAGATGGCTGACGAACCATGTGACCTATGACATCAGAAATTTATATTCTGCTTCCAACTGGGTATTGGAACAGGTTTGTAAAGTTTCGTGTTAATCGGTAAAGGTGCGTTTTTCTATCCAAGATGGCCGCCAAACCATGTGACGTGTGATGTCATAATTTTTACCATGCGTGCATACACGATGGTAGATGATAATTACAAATTTTCGATTTGTTTGGTTCAGCGGTTCCAGAGAAAACATTATTTAATATTTTACTTAAATCCAAGATGGCGGCCAAACCGTCTAACGTATCAATTCGAAATTAACAAACTTATATTGCCTACGTGTCCCGAATATAGTTCTGAAATCTCCCCTTCAACCGACCAGCGCTTCTGGAGAAGAAGATGTTTGAAGGTTTTAGGGTTTTTTCAAGATGGCCGCCGAACCATGTGACCGATCAAGAACAAATTAACAAACTTGAGAAAGGACCTCATGGGGAATATATGTGTGAAGTTTTGTCTTCATCTGTCTTGCCCTTCTGGAGAAGAAGATTTTTAAAATTTATTCATTTTCAATCCAAGATGGCTGCCGAACCTTGTGACCTATGATATCATAAATTTAAATTCTGCTTTCCATCGTCGACCCGAACAAGTGTGTGAAGTTTCGTGTAAATCGGATAAAGTCTATTTTTCTATCCAAGATGGCCGCCAAACCATGTGACTTCTGAGGTAAAAATTTTTTACCATGTATGCAGACTTGAGGGAGGAAGGCACTTGCAAATTTTCGCTTTGATGGCTTATGAAATACCAGAGAAAACATTATTTAATATTTTTCTTAAATCCAACATGGCGGCCAAACCATGTGACCTATCACTTTGAAATTAACAAACTTGCATCGCATACATGTCACGAATATAGTTCTGAAATCTCGCCTTTAATGGACCAGCGCTTCTGGAGAAGAAGATGTTTGAAGGTTTTAAGGTTTTTTCAAGATGGCCGCCAAACCATGTGACGTATCAACAACAAATTAACAAACTTGAAAGAGGACCTCAGGGGGAATGTGCCTGTAAAGTTTCGCCTCAATCTGCACAGCCGTTCTGGAGAAGAAGATTTTTAAAAAAAAACACAAAAAAACAAGATGGCGGCCGAATTACGTCACTGATGACGTCAAAATATTTTTTTTCTACGATGAATTTTTGTGTAGATGATGCTCAAGAAATTTCAAATTTTTGCCATGTGGCGTTCTACTTGACGAATTTTTACTGGGATACCTCTTCACTGATGACGTCACGAAAAATCACACGTATACCCGAGAGGGAGCTTGTTCAAATGTATCAAGCGAAAATTTTTTACACAAGAAGGTTTCCGAGATACAGAGGTCCAAAGTTGATCTGTTTTTTCAAGATGGCGCCCGTATCACGTGACCTATGACGTCATAATTATCAATTATGTATGCTATCAAAAAAGATACATATCTGGTGAAAATTTTGTGTCGATTGGTCTTACCATTTCTGAGAAAATGGCATTTAAAGCGAAAAAAATTGGAAATTTTGCAAATTTACGGCGGAAGAAAAATAATAATAATAATAATAATAATAAACAGAAGAAAAACAATAGGTTATCCAGTCCATTTGACTGGATACCCTAATAATGCGTAATAATAAACAGAAGAAAAACAATAGGGTACCCTGTACTCACAGGGTACCCTAATAATGCGTAATAATAAACAGAAGAAAAACAATAGGGTACCCTGTACTCACAGGGTACCCTAACTAGAGCTGCCACTTTATAACTGCTGGCAGTGATGACCGGGTACCCAGTCCGTCCGCCTTTGACACAACTGATACAACATGAGACTTAAATCATAGTCGCAAAGTTTCGCATTTATCGGATAAGCGGTGCCAGAGAAAACATTATTTAATGGTGATACAAACACAGGCCTGCTTCGAGACGGCGCGGAACAGACGAGTTACGAACCGGGCAGCACAAAGCGTTCAATTTCCTTATTACTGGCTTCCAGATTCAAATAATTAAATAATTCTGGCTCCCAAACCGCGTGACCGATCAGGTTAAAATTTTAAACTTTTGTTTTGCATGTCACCTGAATTATAAATGTGAAGTTTCGCATATATAGAGGCAGCGGTTCCAGAGTAAACATTAATTAATATTTATCCTTCAATCCAAGATGGCGGCCAAACCATGTGACTTGTGATGTCATAATTTGCACCACGTGTGCAAACACGATGGTGGATGATAACTGCAAATTTTCGCTTCTCCAGGTTAAGCAGTTCCAGAGAAAACATTATTTAATATTTTTCTTAAAACCAACATGGCTGCCAAACCCTGGGCCCGATCCCGTTGAAATTTCAAACCCTCATTCCGCATGAGCGTTCCACCATAACCTTGATGTTTCACATTTATTGATGCAGTAGTTCCAGAGTAAACATTAATTAATATTTTTCCTTCAATCCAATATGGCTGCCAAACGTTGCATCGTACCTCAAAAGGGGGTGAGAACTTTTTATTCGTCATGGAGAGGCGGTCATAGTGGTGGAGTTTCGCCTGGATCTGTTCAGCCGTTTCAGAGAAAAAGACGTTTGAAGATATTGTTTTTCAATCCAAGATGGCTGACGAACCATGTGACCTATGACATCAGAAATTTACATTCTGCTTCCAACTGGGTATTGGAACACGTAAGTGAAGTTTCGTGTTAATCGGTAAAGGTGCGTTTTTCAATCCAAGATGGCCGCCAAACCATGTGACGTGTGACATCATAATTTTTACCAAGCGTGCATACTGCCTGCTTGATGATAATTACAAATTTTCGATTCGTTTGGTTAAGCGGTTCCAGAGAAAACATTATTTAATATTTTTCTTAAATCCAAGATGGCGGCTAAACCATGTGACTTATCAATTCGAAATTAACAAACTTATATCGCCTTCCTGTCCCGAATATAGTTCTGAAATCTCCCCTTCATTGGGCCAACGCTTTTGGAGAAGAAGATGTTTGAAGGTTTTCGGGTTTTTTCAAGATGGCCGCCAAACCATGTGACCGATCAAGAACAAATTAACAAACTTGAGAAAGGACCTCATGGGGAATATATGTGTGAAGTTTCGTCTTCATCTGTCTTGCCCTTCTGGAGAAGAAGATTTTTAAAATTTATTCATTTTCAATCCAAGATGGCTGCCGAACCTTGTGACCTATGATATCATAAATTTAAATTCTGCTTTCCATCGTCGACCTGAACAAGTTTGTGAAGTTTCGTGAAAATCGGATAAGGTCTATTTTTCTATCCAAGATGGCCGCCAAACCATGTGACTTCTGAGGGAAAAATTTTTTACCATGTATGCAGAGTTGAGGGAGGAAGGCACTTGCAAATTTTCGCTTCGATGGCTTATGAAATACCAGAGAAAACATTATTTAATATTTTTCTTAAATCCAACATGGCGGCCAAACCATGTGACCTATCACTTCGAAATTAACAAACTTGCATCGCATGGATCTCACGAATATACTTGTGAAATCTCGCCTTCATGGGACCAGCGCTTCTGCAGAAGAAGATGTTTGAAGGTTTTAGGGTTTTTTCAAGATGGCCGCCAAACCATGTGACGTATCAACAACAAATTAACAAACTTGAAAGAGGACATCAGGGGGAATGTACTTGTAAAGTTTCGCCTTAATCTGTCCAGCCCTTCTGGCGAAGAAGATTTTTTTAAAAAAACACTAAAAAACAAGATGGCGGCCGAAATACGTCATCGATGACGTCAAGAAAAACATTTTCGTCGGTGATTTTAGGCGTAGATGATGCTCAAAATTTTTCAGATTTTTCCTGTACAGCGTTCTACTTGACGAATTTTCACCGGTATATCGCTTCACCTATGACGTCACGAAAAATCACACGTGTTCCCCATAGGGAGCTTAGTAAAATGTATCAAACGAAAATTTTTTCCATTGCACGGTTTCCGAGATACAGATGTCCAAAGTTTATCGCTTTTTTCAAGATGGCGACCGTACCACGTGACCAATGACGTCATAATTATAATGGGATTGTGCTATCAAAAAAGATACATACTATGGTAAAAATTTCCTGTCGATCGGACTTAGTGTCCCAGAGAAAATGATTTTTAAAGCGAAAAAGGGTGCAAAATGCCGGCGGAAAAATAATAATAACTAGAACTGCCACTTTATAACTGCTGGCAGTGATGACCGGGTACCCAGTCCGTCCGCCTTTTGATACAACATGGGACTTTCTGCAGATGACAGTCACAAAGTATCGCTTTGATCGGGAAAGTGGTTCCAGAGAAAACATTATTTAAGAGTGATACAAACACAGGCCTGCTTCGAGACGGCGCGGAACAGACGAGTTACGAACCGGGCAGCACAAAGCATTCAATTTCGTTATTACTGGCTTCCAGATTCAAATAAATAAATAATTCTGGCTCCCAAACCGTGTGACCGATCAGGTTGAAATTTTAAACTTTTGTTTAGCATATCACCTGAATTATAAATGTGAAGTTTCGCATATATAGAGGCAGCGGTTCCAGAGTAAACATTAATTAATATTTATCCTTCAATCCAAGATGGCGGCCAAACCATGTGACTTGTGATGTCATAATTTGCACCACGTGTGCAAACACGATGGTGGATGATAACTGCAAATGTTCGCTTCTCCAGGTTAAGCAGTTCCAGAGAAAACATTATTTAATATTTTTCTTAAAACCAACATGGCTGCCAAACCCTGAGCCCGATCCCGTTGAAATTTCAAACGCTCATTCCGCTTGAGCGTTCCACCATAAACTTGATGTTTCACATTTATTGATGCAGTATTTCCAGAGTAAACATTAATTAATATTTTTCCTTCAATCCAATATGGCTGCCAAACGTTGCGTCGTACCTCAAAAGGGGGTGAGAACTTTTTATTCGTCATGGAGAGGCGGTCATAGTGGTGGAGTTTCACCTGGATCTGTTCAGTCGTTTCAGAGAAAAAGACGTTTTAAGATATTATTTTTCAATCCAAGATGGCTGACGAACCATGTGACCTATGACATCACAAATTTATATTCTGCTTCCAACTTGGTATTGGAACACGTCTGTGAAGTTTCGTGTTAATCGGTAAAGGTGCGTTTTTCTATCCAAGATGGCCGCCAAACCATGTGACGTGTGACGTCATAATTTTTACCTTGCGTGCATAGACGATGATAGATGATAATTGCAAATTTTCGATTCGTTAGGTTAAGCGGTTCCAGAGAAAACATTATTTAATATTCTTCTTAAATCCAACATGGCGGCCAAACCGTGTGACTTTTCAATTCGAAATTAACAAACTTATATCGCCTACCTGTCCCGAATATAGTTATGAAATCTCCCCTTCCTCGGACCAGCGCTTCTGGAGAAGAAGATGTTTGAAGGTTTTAGGGTTTTTTCAAGATGGCCGCCAAACCATGTGACCGATCAAGAACAAATTAACAAACTTGAGAAAGGACCTCATGGGGAATATATGTGTGAAGCTTCGTCTTAATCTGTCTTGCCCTTCTGGAGAAGAAGATTTTTAAAATTTATTCATTTTCAATCCAAGATGGCTGCCGAACCTTGTGACCTATGATATCATAAATTTAAATTCTGCTTTCCATCGTCGACCCGAACAAGTGTGTAAAGTTTCGTGTAAATCGGATAAGGTCCATTTTTCTATCCAAGATGGCCGCCAAACCATGTGACTTCTGAGGTAAAAATTTTTTACCATGTATGCAGAGTTGAGGGAGGAAGGCACTTGCAAATTTTCGCTTCGATGGCTTTTGAAATTCCAGAGAAAACATTATTTAATATTTTTCTTAAATCCAACATGGCGGCCAAACCATGTGACCTATCACTTTGAAATTAACAAACTTGCATCGCATATATGTCACGAATATAGTTCTGAAATCTCGCCTTCATTGGACCAGCGCTTCTGGAGAAGAAGATGTTTGAAGGTTTTAGGGTTTTTTCAAGATGGCCGCCAAACCATGTGACGTATCAACAACAAATTAACAAACTTGAAAGAGGACCTCAGGGGGAATGTATCTGTAAAGTTTCGCCTTAATCTGTCCAGCCCTTCTGGAGAAGAAGATTTTTTTCTTAAAAACACCAAAAAACAAGATGGCGGCCGAATTACATCATCGATGACGTCAAAAATAACATTTTTGACGATGAATTTTGGTGTAGATGACGCTCAGAATTTTTCAGATTTTTCCTATATGGCGTTCTACTTGACGAATTTTCACCGGTATATCGCTTCACCTATGACGTCACGAAAAATCACACGTGTTCCCCATAGGGAGCTTAGTAAAATATATCAAACGAAAAATTTTTCCATTGCACGGTTTCCGAGATACAGATGTCCAAAGTTTATCGCATTTTTCAAGATGGCGACCGTACCACGTGACCAATGACGTCATAATTATAACCTGATTGTGCTATCAAAAAAGATACACACTATGGTGAAAAGTTCCTGTCGATCGGACTTTGTGTTCCAGAGAAAATGATTTTTAAAGCGAAAAAGGGTGCAAAATGCCGGCGGAAAAATAATAATAACTAGAACTGCCACTTTATAACTGCTGGCAGTGATGACCGGGTACCCAGACGTGTCGGCCTTTGATACAACATGGGACTTTCTGCAGATGACAGTCGCAAAGTTTCGCATTGAAAGGATAAGCGGTGCCAGAGAAAAACATTATTTAATAGTGATACAAACAGAGGCCTGCTTCGAGAGGGCGCGGAACAGACGAGTTCTGAACCGGGCAGCACAAAGCGTTCAATTTCGTTATTACTGGCTTCTAGATTCAAATAATTAAATAATTCTGGCTCCCAAACCGCGTGACCGATCAGGTTGAAATTTTAAACTTTTGTTTCGCATGTCACCTGAATTATAAATGTGAAGTTTCGCATATACAGAGGAAGCGGTTCCAGAGTAAACATTAATTAATATTTATCCTTCAATCCAAGATGGCGGCCAAACCATGTGACTTCTGATGTCATAATTTTCACCACATGTGCAAACACAATTGTAGACGATAAGTGCAAATTTTCGCTTCGCTAGGTTAAGCAGTTCCAGAGAAAACATTATTTAATATTTTTCTTAAAACCAACATGGCTGCCAAACCCTGCGCCCGATCCCGTTGAAATTTCAAACCCTCATTCCGCATGACTGTTGCACCATAAAGGTGATGCTTCACATTTATTGATGCAGTAGTACCAGAGTAAACATTAATTAATATTTTTCCTTCAATCCAATATGGCTGCCAAACGTTGCGTCGTACCTCAAAAAGGGGGTTGGAACTTTTTATTCGTCAAGGAGAGGCGGTCATAGTGGTCGAGTTTCGCCTGGATCTGTTCAGCCGTTTCAGAGAAAAAGACGTTTGAAGATATTGTTTTTCAATCCAAGATGGCTGACGAACCATGTGACCTATGACATCAGAAATTTATATTCTGCTTCCAACTGGGTATTGGAACACGGTTGTGAAGTTTCGTGTTAATCGGTTAAGGTGCGTTTTTCTATCCAAGATGGCCGCCAAACCATGTGACGTGTGACGTCATAATTTTTATCATGCGTGCATAATGCCCTCTCGATGATAATTACAAATTTTCGATTCGTTTGGTTAAGCGGTTCCAGAGAAAACATTATTTAATATTTTTCTTAAATCCAAGATGGCGGCCAAACCATGTGACTTATCAATTCGAAATTAACAAACTTATATCGCCTTACTCTCCCGAATATAGTTCTGAAATCTCCCCTTCAGTGGACCAGCGCTTCTGGAGAAGAAGATGTTTGAAGGTTTTAGGGTTTTTTCAAGATGGCCGCCAAACCATGTGACCGATCAAGAAGAAATTAACAAACTTGAGAAAGGATCTCATGGGGAATATATCTGTGAAGTTTCGTCTTAATCTGTCTTGCCCTTCTGGAGAAGAAGATTTTTAAAATTTATTCATTTTCAATCCAAGATGGCTGCCGAACCTTGTGACCTATGATATCATAAATTTAAATTCTGCTTTCCATCGTCGACCCGAACAAGTGTGTGAAGTTTCGTGAAAATCGGATAAGGTCTATTTTTCTATCCAAGATGGCCGCCAAACCATGTGACTTCTGAGGTAAAAATTTTTTACCATGTATGCAGACTTGAGGGAGGAAGGCAATTGCAAATTTTCGCTTCGATGGCTTATGAAATACCAGAGAAAACATTATTTAATATTTTTCTTAAATCCAACATGGCGGCCAAACCATGTGACCTATCACTTTGAAATTAACAAACTTGCATCGCATACATGTCCCGAATATAGTTGTGAAATCTCGCCTTCATGGGACCAGCGCTTCTGGAGAAGAAGATGTTTGAAGGTTTTAGGGTTTTTTCAAGATGGCCGCCAAACCATGTGACGTATCAACAACAAATTAACAAACTTGAAAGAGGACATCAGGGGGAATGTACCTGTAAAGTTTCGCCTTAATCTGTCCAGCCCTTCTGGAGAAGAAGATTTTTTTAAAAACACTAAAAAACAAGATGGCGGCCGAATTACGTCATCGATGACGTCAAGAAAAACATTTTCCGCAGCAATTTTAGGCGTAGATGATGCTCAGAATTTTTCAGATTTTTCCTATATGGCGTTCTACTTGACGAATTTTCACTGGAATATCGCTTCACCTATGACGTCACGAAAAATCACACGTGTTCCCCATAGGGAGCTTAGTAAAATGTATCAAGCGAAAAAATTTTCCATTGCACGGTTTCCGAGATACAGATGTCCAAAGTTTATCGCTTTTTTCAAGATGGCGACCGTACCACGTGACCAATGACGTCATAATTATAACGTGATTGTGCTATCAAAAAAGATACATACTGTGGTGAAAATTTTGTGTCGATCGGACTTAGTATCCCAGAGAAAATGGTTTTTAAAGCGAAAAAGGGTGCAAAATGCCGGCGGAAAAAGAAAAATAATAATAACTAGAACTGCCACTTTATAACTGCTGGCAGTGATGACCGGGTACCCAGACGTGTCGGCCTTTGATACAACATGGGACTTTCTGCAGATGACAGTCGCAAAGTTTCGCATTGAAAGGATAAGCGGTGCCAGAGAAAAACATTATTTAATAGTGATACAAACAGAGGCCTGCTTCGAGAGGGCGCGGAACAGACGAGTTCTGAACCGGGCAGCACAAAGCGTTCAATTTCGTTATTACTGGCTTCTAGATTCAAATAATTAAATAATTCTGGCTCCCAAACCGCGTGACCGATCAGGTTGAAATTTTAAACTTTTGTTTCGCATGTCACCTGAATTATAAATGTGAAGTTTCGCATATACAGAGGAAGCGGTTCCAGAGTAAACATTAATTAATATTTATCCTTCAATCCAAGATGGCGGCCAAACCATGTGACTTCTGATGTCATAATTTTCACCACATGTGCAAACACAATTGTAGACGATAAGTGCAAATTTTCGCTTCGCTAGGTTAAGCAGTTCCAGAGAAAACATTATTTAATATTTTTCTTAAAACCAACATGGCTGCCAAACCCTGCGCCCGATCCCGTTGAAATTTCAAACCCTCATTCCGCATGACTGTTGCACCATAAAGGTGATGCTTCACATTTATTGATGCAGTAGTACCAGAGTAAACATTAATTAATATTTTTCCTTCAATCCAATATGGCTGCCAAACGTTGCGTCGTACCTCAAAAGGGGGTTGGAACTTTTTATTCGTCAAGGAGAGGCGGTCATAGTGGTCGAGTTTCGCCTGGATCTGTTCAGCCGTTTCAGAGAAAAAGACGTTTGAAGATATTGTTTTTCAATCCAAGATGGCTGACGAACCATGTGACCTATGACATCAGAAATTTATATTCTGCTTCCAACTGGGTATTGGAACACGGTTGTGAAGTTTCGTGTTAATCGGTTAAGGTGCGTTTTTCTATCCAAGATGGCCGCCAAACCATGTGACGTGTGACGTCATAATTTTTATCATGCGTGCATAATGCCCTCTCGATGATAATTACAAATTTTCGATTCGTTTGGTTAAGCGGTTCCAGAGAAAACATTATTTAATATTTTTCTTAAATCCAAGATGGCGGCCAAACCATGTGACTTATCAATTCGAAATTAACAAACTTATATCGCCTTACTCTCCCGAATATAGTTCTGAAATCTCCCCTTCAGTGGACCAGCGCTTCTGGAGAAGAAGATGTTTGAAGGTTTTAGGGTTTTTTCAAGATGGCCGCCAAACCATGTGACCGATCAAGAAGAAATTAACAAACTTGAGAAGGGATCTCATGGGGAATATATCTGTGAAGTTTCGTCTTAATCTGTCTTGCCCTTCTGGAGAAGAAGATTTTTAAAATTTATTCATTTTCAATCCAAGATGGCTGCCGAACCTTGTGACCTATGATATCATAAATTTAAATTCTGCTTTCCATCGTCGACCCGAACAAGTGTGTGAAGTTTCGTGAAAATCGGATAAGGTCTATTTTTCTATCCAAGATGGCCGCCAAACCATGTGACTTCTGAGGTAAAAATTTTTTACCATGTATGCAGACTTGAGGGAGGAAGGCAATTGCAAATTTTCGCTTCGATGGCTTATGAAATACCAGAGAAAACATTATTTAATATTTTTCTTAAATCCAACATGGCGGCCAAACCATGTGACCTATCACTTTGAAATTAACAAACTTGCATCGCATACATGTCCCGAATATAGTTGTGAAATCTCGCCTTCATGGGACCAGCGCTTCTGGAGAAGAAGATGTTTGAAGGTTTTAGGGTTTTTTCAAGATGGCCGCCAAACCATGTGACGTATCAACAACAAATTAACAAACTTGAAAGAGGACATCAGGGGGAATGTACCTGTAAAGTTTCGCCTTAATCTGTCCAGCCCTTCTGGAGAAGAAGATTTTTTTTTAAAAAACACTAAAAAACAAGATGGCGGCCGAATTACGTCATCGATGACGTCAAGAAAAACATTTTCCGCAGCAATTTTAGGCGTAGATGATGCTCAGAATTTTTCAGATTTTTCCTACATGGCGTTCTACTTGACGAATTTTCACTGGAATATCGCTTCACCTATGACGTCACGAAAAATCACACGTGTTCCCCATAGGGAGCTTAGTAAAATGTATCAAGCGAAAAAATTTTCCATTGCACGGTTTCCGAGATACAGATGTCCAAAGTTTATCGCTTTTTTCAAGATGGCGACCGTACCACGTGACCAATGACGTCATAATTATAACGTGATTGTGCTATCAAAAAAGATACATACTGTGGTGAAAATTTTGTGTCGATCGGACTTAGTATCCCAGAGAAAATGGTTTTTAAAGCGAAAAAGGGTGCAAAATGCCGGCGGAAAAAGAAAAATAATAATAATAAACAGAAGAAAAACAATAGGGTACCCTGTACTGACAGGGTACCCTAATAATAAATAATAAACAGAAGAAAAACAATAGGGTACCCTGTACTCACAGGGTACCCTAATAATAATAAACAGAAGAAAAACAATAGGGTACCCTGTACTCACAGGGTACCCTAATAACTAGAACTGCCACTTTATAACTGCTGGCAGTGATGACCGGGTACCCAGAAGTGTCCGCCTTTGACACAACTGATACAACATGAGACTTAAATCAGTCGCAAAGTTTTGCATTGATAGGATAAGCGGTGCCAGAGAAAACATTATTTAATGGTGATACAAACACAGGCCTGCTTCGAGACGGCGCGGAACAGACGAGTTACGAACCAGGCAGCACAAAACGTTCAATTTCGTTATTACTGGCGACCAGATTCAAATAATTAAATAATTCTGGCTGCCAAACCACACGGCCGATCAGGTTGAAATTTTAAACTTTTGTTTCACATGTAGCCTAAATTATAAATATGAAGTTTCGCATATATAGAAGTAGTGGTTCCAGAGTAAACATGAATTAATATTTATCCTTCAATCTAAGATGGCGGCCAAACCATGTGACTTGTGACCTCATAATTTTTACCATGTATGCAGATATCATGGACGATGACAGACGCAAATTTTCGCTTCGATAGGTTAAGCAGTTCCAGAGAAAACATTATTTAATATTTTTCTTAAATTCAACATGGCTGCCAAACCATGTGACCTATCAATTAGAAATTAACAAACTTGTATTCCCTACTCATGTGCAATAGGGGTGTGAAGTTTCCCCTTGATCAGATCAGGTGTTCTGGAGAAGATGTTTGAAGGTTTTAAGGTAAATTCAAGATGGCCGCCAAACCATGTGACCAATCAAGAACAAATTAACAAAGTTGAGAAAGGACCTCATGGGGAATATATGTGTGAAGTTTCGGCTTAATCTGTCTTGCCTTTCTGAAGAAGAAGATTTTAAAAATTTATTCATTTTCAATCCAAGATGGCTGACGAACCATGTGACCTATGACATCACAAATTTAGATTCTGCTTCCTACTGGGTATTGGAACACGTTTATGAAGTTTCGTGTTAATCGGTAAAGGTGCGTTTTTCTATCCAAGATGGCCGCCAAACCATGTGACGTGTGACATCATAATTTTTACCACGCGTGTATACACGACGGTAGATGATAATTGCAAACTTTCGATTCGTTAGGTTAAGCGGTTCCAGAGAAAACATTATTTAATATTTTTCTTAAATCCAAGATGGCGGCCAAACCATGTGACTTATCAATTCGAAATTAACAAACTTATATCGCCTTCCTGTCCCGAATATAGTTCTGAAATCTCCCTTCATTGGGCCAACGCTTCTGGAGAAGAAGATGTTTGAAGGTTTTCGGGTTTTTTCAAGATGGCCGCCAAACCATGTGACCGATCAAGAACAAATTAACAAACTTGAGAAAGGACCTCATGGGGAATATATGTGTGAAGTTTCGTCTTCATCTGTCTTGCCCTTCTGGAGAAGAAGATTTTTAAAATTTATTCATTTTCAATCCAAGATGGCTGCCGAACCTTGTGACCTATGATATCATAAATTTAAATTCTGCTTTCCCTCGTCGACCCGAACAACTGTGTGAAGTTTCGTGTAAATCGGATAAGGTCTATTTTTCTATCCAAGATGGCCGCCAAACCATGTGACTTCTGAGGTAAAATTTTTTTACCATGTATGCAGACCTGAGGGAGGAAGGCACTTGCAAATTTTCGCTTCGATGGCTTCTGAAATTCCAGAGAAAACATTATTTAATATTTTTCTTAAATACAACATGGCGGCCAAACCACGTGACCTATCACTTCGAAATTAACAAACTTGTATCGCATGCATTTCACGAATATAGTTCTGAAATCTCGCCTTCATTGGACCAGCGCTTCTGGAGAAGAAGATGTTTGAAGGTTTTAGGGTTTTTTCAAGATGGCCGCCAAACCATGTGACGTATCAACAACAAATTAACAAACTTGAAAGAGGACCTCAGGGAGAATGTGCGTGTTAAGTTTCGCCGCAATCTGCACAGCCGTTCTGGAGAAGAAGATTTTTTAAAAAAAACACTAAAAAACAAGATGGCGGCCGAATTACGTCATCGATGACGTCAAAAAACATTTTTGACGATGAATTTTGGTGTAGATGACGCTCAGAATTTTTCAGATTTTTCCTATATGGCGTTCTACTTGACGAATTTTCACCGGTATATCGCTTCACCTATGACGTCACGAAAAATCACACGTGTTCCCCATAGGGAGCTTAGTAAAATGTATCAAACGAAAAAATTTTCCATTGCACGGTTTCCGAGATACAGATGTCCAAAGTTTATCGCTTTTTCAAGATGGCGACCGTACCACGTGACCAATGACGTCATAATTATAACGTGATTGTGCTATCAAAAAAGATACATACTATGGTGAAAATTTTCTGTCGATCGGACTTAGTGTTCCAGAGAAAATGATTTTTAAAGCGAAAAAGGGTGCAAAATGCCGGCGGAAAAATAATAATAATAATAATAATGCGTAATAATAATAATAATAAACAGAAGGAAAACAATAGGGTACCCTGTACTCACAGGGTACCCTAACTAGAACTGCCACTTTATAACTGCTGGCAGTGATGACCGGGTACCCAGTCCATCCGCCATTGACACAACTGATACAACATGAGACTTAAATCATAGTCGCAAAGTTTCGCATTTATCGGATAAGCGGTGCCAGAGAAAACATTATTTAATGGTGATACAACCACAGGCCTGCTTCGAGACGGCGCGGAACAGACGAGTTACGAACCGGGCAGCACAAAGCGTTCAATTTCCTTATTACTGGCGAACAGATTCAAATAATTAAATAATTCTGGCTGCCAAACCGCATGACCGATCAGGTTGAAATTTTAAACGTTTGTTTCGCATGTCGGCTAAATTACAAATGTGAAGTTTCGTATATATAGAAGCAGTGGTTCCAGAGTAAACATTAATTAATATTTATCCTTCAATCCAAGATGGCGGCCAAACCATGTGACTTATGACGTCATAATTTTCAACACATGTGCAAACACGAATGTAGACGATAAGCGCAAATTTTCGCTTCGCTAGGTTAAGCAGTTCCAGAGAAAACATTATTTAATATTTTTCTTAAAACCAACATGGCTGCCAAACCCTGGGCCCGATCGCGTTGAAATTTCAAACCCTCATTCCGCATGAGCGTTCCACCATAAACTTTATGTTTCACATTTATTGATGCAGTAGTTCCAGAGTAAACATTAATTAATATTTTTCCTTCAATCCACGATGGCTGCCAAACGTTGCGTCGTACCTCAAAAGGGGGTGAGAACTTTTTATTCGTCATGGAGAGGCGGTCATAGTGGTGGAGTTTCGCCTGGATCTGTTCAGTCCTTTCAGAGAAAAATACGTTTAAAGATATTATTTTTTAATCCAAGATGGCTGACGAACCATGTGACCTATGACATTACAAATTTAAATTCTGCTTCCAACTGGGTATTGGAACACGTTTCTGAAGTTTCGTGTTAATCGGTAAAGGTGCGTTTTTCTATCCAAGATGGCCGCCAAACCATGTGACGTGTGACATCATAATTTTTACCACGCATGCACAGACAAAGGTAGATGATAATTACAAATTTTCGATTCGTTTGGTTAAGCGGTTCCAGAGAAAACATTATTTAATATTTTTCTTAAATCCAAGATGGCGGCCAAACCATGCGACTTATCAATTCTAAATTAACAAACCTATATCGCCTTCCTGTCCTGAATATAGTTCTGAAATCTCCCCTTCATTGGGCCAACGCTTCTGGAGAAGAAGATGTTTGAAGGTTTTCGGGTTTTTTCAAGATGGCCGCCAAACCATGTGACCGATCAAGAACAAATTAACAAACTTGAGAAAGGACCTCATGGGGAATATATGTGTGAAGTTTCGTCTTAATCTGTCTTGCCCTTCTGGAGAAGAAGATTTTTAAAATTTATTCATTTTCAATCCAAGATGGCTGCCGAACCTTGTGACCAATGATATCATAAATTTAAATTCTGCTTTCCATCGTCGACCCGAACAAGTGTGTGAAGTTTCTTGAAAATCGGATAAGGTCTATTTTTCTATCCAAGATGGCCGCCAAACCATGTGACTTCTGAGGTAAAAATTTTTACCATGTATGCAGACTTGAGGGAGGAAGGCAATTGCAAATTTTCGCTTCGATGGCTTATGAAATACCAGAGAAAACATTATTTAATATTTTTCTTAAATCCAACATGGCGGCCAAACCATGTGACGTATCACTTCGAAATTAACAAACTTGCATCGCATACATGTCACGAATATAGTTGTGAAATCTCGCCTTCATGGGACCAGCGCTTCTGGAGAAGAAGATGTTTGAAGGTTTTAGTGTTTTTTCAAGATGGCCGCCAAACCATGTGACGTATCAACAACAAATTAACAAACTTGAAAGAGAACATCAGGGGGAATGTAGGTGTAAAGTTTCGCCTTAATCTGTCCAGCCCTTCTGGAGAAGAAGATTTTTTTTTAATAAACACTAAAAAACAAGATGGCGGCCGAATTACGTCATCGATGACGTCAAGAAAAACATTTTCGTCAGTGATTTTAGGCGTAGATGATGCTCAGAATTTTTCAGATTTTTCCTATACGGCGTTCTACTTGACGAATTTTCACCGGTATATCGCTTCACCTATGACGTCATGAAAAATCACACGTGTTCCCCATAGGGAGCTTAGTAAAATGTATCAAGAGAAAAATTTTTCCATTGCACGGTTTCCGAGATACAGATGTCCAAAGTTTATCGTTTTTTCAAGATGGCGCCCGCACCACATGACCAATGACGTCATAATTATAACGTGATTGTGCTATCAAAAAAGATACATACTGTGGTGAAAATTTTGTGTCGATCGGACTTAGTATCCCAGAGAAAATGATTTTTAAAGCGAAAAAGGGTGCAAAATGCCGGCGGAAAAAGAAAAATAATAATAAACAGAAGAAAAACAATAGGGTACCCTGTACTGACAGGGTACCCTAACTAGAACTGCCACTTTATAACTGCTGGCAGTGATGACCGGGTACCCAGTCCGTCCGCCTTTGACACAACTGACACAACGTGAGACTTAAATCATAGTCGCAAAGTTTCGCATTTATCGGATAAGCGGTGCCAGAGAAAACATTATTTAATGGTGATACAAACACAGGCCTGCTTCGAGACGGCGCGGAACAGACGAGTTACGAACCGGGCAGCACAAAGCGTTCAATTTCCTTATTACTGGCGAACAGATTCAAATAATTAAATAATTCTGGCTGCCAAACCACACGGCCGATCAGGTTGAAATTTTAAACTTTTGTTTCACATGTAGCCTAAATTATAAATATGAAGTTTCGCATATATAGAAGTAGTGGTTCCAGAGTAAACATGAATTAATATTTATCCTTCAATCTAAGATGGCGGTCAAACCATGTGACTTGTGTCCTCATAATTTTTACCATGTATGCAGATATCATGGAGGATGACAGAAGCAAATTTTCGCTTCGATAGGTTAAGCAGTTCCAGAGAAAACATTATTTAATATTTTTCTTAAATTCAATATGGCTGCCAAACCATGTGACCTATCAATTAGAAATTAACAAACTTGTATTCCCTACTCATGTGCAATAGGGGTGTGAAGTTTCCCCTTGATCAGATCAGGTGTTCTGGAGAAGAAGATGTTTGAAGGTTTTAAGGTAAATTCAAGATGGCCGCCAAACCATGTGACCAATCAAGAACAAATTAACAAACTTGAGAAAGGACCTCATGGGGAATATATGTGTGAAGTTTCGGCTTAATCTGTCTTGCCTTTCTGGAGAAGAAGATTTTTAAAATTTATTCATTTTCAATCCAAGATGGCTGACGAACCATGTGACCTATGACATCAGAAATTTATATTCTGCTTCCAACTGGGTATTGGAACAGGTTTGTAAAGTTTCGTGTTAATCGGTAAAGGTGCGTTTTTCTATCCAAGATGGCCGCCAAACCATGTGACGTGTGATGTCATAATTTTTACCATGCGTGCATACACGATGGTAGATGATAATTACAAATTTTCGATTTGTTTGGTTCAGCGGTTCCAGAGAAAACATTATTTAATATTTTACTTAAATCCAAGATGGCGGCCAAACCGTCTAACGTATCAATTCGAAATTAACAAACTTATATTGCCTACGTGTCCCGAATATAGTTCTGAAATCTCCCCTTCAACCGACCAGCGCTTCTGGAGAAGAAGATGTTTGAAGGTTTTAGGGTTTTTTCAAGATGGCCGCCGAACCATGTGACCGATCAAGAACAAATTAACAAACTTGAGAAAGGACCTCATGGGGAATATATGTGTGAAGTTTTGTCTTCATCTGTCTTGCCCTTCTGGAGAAGAAGATTTTTAAAATTTATTCATTTTCAATCCAAGATGGCTGCCGAACCTTGTGACCTATGATATCATAAATTTAAATTCTGCTTTCCATCGTCGACCCGAACAAGTGTGTGAAGTTTCGTGTAAATCGGATAAAGTCTATTTTTCTATCCAAGATGGCCGCCAAACCATGTGACTTCTGAGGTAAAAATTTTTTACCATGTATGCAGACTTGAGGGAGGAAGGCACTTGCAAATTTTCGCTTTGATGGCTTATGAAATACCAGAGAAAACATTATTTAATATTTTTCTTAAATCCAACATGGCGGCCAAACCATGTGACCTATCACTTTGAAATTAACAAACTTGCATCGCATACATGTCACGAATATAGTTCTGAAATCTCGCCTTTAATGGACCAGCGCTTCTGGAGAAGAAGATGTTTGAAGGTTTTAAGGTTTTTTCAAGATGGCCGCCAAACCATGTGACGTATCAACAACAAATTAACAAACTTGAAAGAGGACCTCAGGGGGAATGTGCCTGTAAAGTTTCGCCTCAATCTGCACAGCCGTTCTGGAGAAGAAGATTTTTAAAAAAAAACACAAAAAAACAAGATGGCGGCCGAATTACGTCACTGATGACGTCAAAATATTTTTTTTCTACGATGAATTTTTGTGTAGATGATGCTCAAGAAATTTCAAATTTTTGCCATGTGGCGTTCTACTTGACGAATTTTTACTGGGATACCTCTTCACTGATGACGTCACGAAAAATCACACGTATACCCGAGAGGGAGCTTGTTCAAATGTATCAAGCGAAAATTTTTTACACAAGAAGGTTTCCGAGATACAGAGGTCCAAAGTTGATCTGTTTTTTCAAGATGGCGCCCGTATCACGTGACCTATGACGTCATAATTATCAATTATGTATGCTATCAAAAAAGATACATATCTGGTGAAAATTTTGTGTCGATTGGTCTTACCATTTCTGAGAAAATGGCATTTAAAGCGAAAAAAATTGGAAATTTTGCAAATTTACGGCGGAAGAAAAATAATAATAATAATAATAATAACTAGAACTGCCACTTTATAACTGCTGGCAGTGATGACCGGGTACCCAGAAGTGTCCGCCTTTGACACAACTGATACAACATGAGACTTAAATCAGTCGCAAAGTTTTGCATTGATAGGATAAGCGGTGCCAGAGAAAACATTATTTAATGGTGATACAAACACAGGCCTGCTTCGAGACGGCGCGGAACAGACGAGTTACGAACCAGGCAGCACAAAACGTTCAATTTCGTTATTACTGGCGACCAGATTCAAATAATTAAATAATTCTGGCTGCCAAACCACACGGCCGATCAGGTTGAAATTTTAAACTTTTGTTTCACATGTAGCCTAAATTATAAATATGAAGTTTCGCATATATAGAAGTAGTGGTTCCAGAGTAAACATGAATTAATATTTATCCTTCAATCTAAGATGGCGGCCAAACCATGTGACTTGTGACCTCATAATTTTTACCATGTATGCAGATATCATGGACGATGACAGACGCAAATTTTCGCTTCGATAGGTTAAGCAGTTCCAGAGAAAACATTATTTAATATTTTTCTTAAATTCAACATGGCTGCCAAACCATGTGACCTATCAATTAGAAATTAACAAACTTGTATTCCCTACTCATGTGCAATAGGGGTGTGAAGTTTCCCCTTGATCAGATCAGGTGTTCTGGAGAAGAAGATGTTTGAAGGTTTTAAGGTAAATTCAAGATGGCCGCCAAACCATGTGACCAATCAAGAACAAATTAACAAAGTTGAGAAAGGACCTCATGGGGAATATATGTGTGAAGTTTCGGCTTAATCTGTCTTGCCTTTCTGGAGAAGAAGATTTTAAAAATTTATTCATTTTCAATCCAAGATGGCTGACGAACCATGTGACCTATGACATCACAAATTTAGATTCTGCTTCCTACTGGGTATTGGAACACGTTTATGAAGTTTCGTGTTAATCGGTAAAGGTGCGTTTTTCTATCCAAGATGGCCGCCAAACCATGTGACGTGTGACATCATAATTTTTACCACGCGTGTATACACGACGGTAGATGATAATTGCAAACTTTCGATTCGTTAGGTTAAGCGGTTCCAGAGAAAACATTATTTAATATTTTTCTTAAATCCAAGATGGCGGCCAAACCATGTGACTTATCAATTCGAAATTAACAAACTTATATCGCCTTCCTGTCCCGAATATAGTTCTGAAATCTCCCCTTCATTGGGCCAACGCTTCTGGAGAAGAAGATGTTTGAAGGTTTTCGGGTTTTTTCAAGATGGCCGCCAAACCATGTGACCGATCAAAAACAAATTAACAAACTTGAGAAAGGACCTCATGGGGAATATATCTGTGAAGTTTCGTCTTCATCTGTCTTGCCCTTCTGGAGAAGAAGATTTTTAAAATTTATTCATTTTCAATCCAAGATGGCTGCCGAACCTTGTGACCTATGATATCATAAATTTAAATTCTGCTTTCCCTCGTCGACCCGAACAACTATGTGAAGTTTCGTATAAATCGGATAAGGTCTATTTTTCTATCCAAGATGGCCGCCAAACCATGTGACTTCTGAGGTAAAATTTTTTTACCATGTATGCAGACCTGAGGGAGGAAGGCACTTGCAAATTTTCGCTTCGATGGCTTCTGAAATTCCAGAGAAAACATTATTTAATATTTTTCTTAAATCCAACATGGCGGCCAAACCACGTGACCTATCACTTCGAAATTAACAAACTTGTATCGCATGCATTTCACGAATATAGTTCTGAAATCTCGCCTTCATTGGACCAGCGCTTCTGGAGAAGAAGATGTTTGAAGGTTTTCGGGTTTTTTCAAGATGGCCGCCAAACCATGTGACGTATCAACAACAAATTAACAAACTTGAAAGAGGACCTCAGGGAGAATGTGCGTGTTAAGTTTCGCCGCAATCTGCACAGCCGTTCTGGAGAAGAAGATTTTTTTAAAAAACACTAAAAAACAAGATGGCGGCCGAATTACGTCATCGATGACGTCAAAAAACATTTTTGACGATGAATTTTGGTGTAGATGACGCTCAGAATTTTTCAGATTTTTCCTATATGGCGTTCTACTTGACGAATTTTCACCGGTATATCGCTTCACCTATGACGTCACGAAAAATCACACGTGTTCCCCATAGGGAGCTTAGTAAAATGTATCAAACGAAAAAATTTTCCATTGCACGGTTTCCGAGATACAGATGTCCAAAGTTTATCGCTTTTTTCAAGATGGCGACCGTACCACGTGACCAATGACGTCATAATTATAACGTGATTGTGCTATCAAAAAAGATACATACTATGGTGAAAATTTTCTGTCGATCGGACTTAGTGTTCCAGAGAAAATGATTTTTAAAGCGAAAAAGGGTGCAAAATGCCGGCGGAAAAATAATAATAATAATAATAATGCGTAATAATAATAATAATAAACAGAAGGAAAACAATAGGGTACCCTGTACTCACAGGGTACCCTAATAAACAGAAGAAAAACAATAGGTTATCCAGTCCATTTGACTGGATACCCTAATAATGCGTAATAATAAACAGAAGAAAAACAATAGGGTACCCTGTACTCACAGGGTACCCTAATAATGCGTAATAATAAACAGAAGAAAAACAATAGGGTACCCTGTACTCACAGGGTACCCTAACTAGAGCTGCCACTTTATAACTGCTGGCAGTGATGACCGGGTACCCAGTCCGTCCGCCTTTGACACAACTGACACAACGTGAGACTTAAATCATAGTCGCAAAGTTTCGCATTTATCGGATAAGCGGTGCCAGAGAAAACATTATTTAATGGTGATACAAACACAGGCCTGCTTCGAGACGGCGCGGAACAGACGAGTTACGAACCGGGCAGCACAAAGCGTTCAATTTCCTTATTACTGGCGAACAGATTCAAATAATTAAATAATTCTGGCTGCCAAACCACACGGCCGATCAGGTTGAAATTTTAAACTTTTGTTTCACATGTAGCCTAAATTATAAATATGAAGTTTCGCATATATAGAAGTAGTGGTTCCAGAGTAAACATGAATTAATATTTATCCTTCAATCTAAGATGGCGGTCAAACCATGTGACTTGTGTCCTCATAATTTTTACCATGTATGCAGATATCATGGAGGATGACAGAAGCAAATTTTCGCTTCGATAGGTTAAGCAGTTCCAGAGAAAACATTATTTAATATTTTTCTTAAATTCAATATGGCTGCCAAACCATGTGACCTATCAATTAGAAATTAACAAACTTGTATTCCCTACTCATGTGCAATAGGGGTGTGAAGTTTCCCCTTGATCAGATCAGGTGTTCTGGAGAAGAAGATGTTTGAAGGTTTTAAGGTAAATTCAAGATGGCCGCCAAACCATGTGACCAATCAAGAACAAATTAACAAACTTGAGAAAGGACCTCATGGGGAATATATGTGTGAAGTTTCGGCTTAATCTGTCTTGCCTTTCTGGAGAAGAAGATTTTTAAAATTTATTCATTTTCAATCCAAGATGGCTGACGAACCATGTGACCTATGACATCAGAAATTTATATTCTGCTTCCAACTGGGTATTGGAACAGGTTTGTAAAGTTTCGTGTTAATCGGTAAAGGTGCGTTTTTCTATCCAAGATGGCCGCCAAACCATGTGACGTGTGATGTCATAATTTTTACCATGCGTGCATACACGATGGTAGATGATAATTACAAATTTTCGATTTGTTTGGTTCAGCGGTTCCAGAGAAAACATTATTTAATATTTTACTTAAATCCAAGATGGCGGCCAAACCGTCTAACGTATCAATTCGAAATTAACAAACTTATATTGCCTACGTGTCCCGAATATAGTTCTGAAATCTCCCCTTCAACCGACCAGCGCTTCTGGAGAAGAAGATGTTTGAAGGTTTTAGGGTTTTTCAAGATGGCCGCCGAACCATGTGACCGATCAAGAACAAATTAACAAACTTGAGAAAGGACCTCATGGGGAATATATGTGTGAAGTTTTGTCTTCATCTGTCTTGCCCTTCTGGAGAAGAAGATTTTTAAAATTTATTCATTTTCAATCCAAGATGGCTGCCGAACCTTGTGACCTATGATATCATAAATTTAAATTCTGCTTTCCATCGTCGACCCGAACAAGTGTGTGAAGTTTCGTGTAAATCGGATAAAGTCTATTTTTCTATCCAAGATGGCCGCCAAACCATGTGACTTCTGAGGTAAAATTTTTTACCATGTATGCAGACTTGAGGGAGGAAGGCACTTGCAAATTTTCGCTTTGATGGCTTATGAAATACCAGAGAAAACATTATTTAATATTTTTCTTAAATCCAACATGGCGGCCAAACCATGTGACCTATCACTTTGAAATTAACAAACTTGCATCGCATACATGTCACGAATATAGTTCTGAAATCTCGCCTTTAATGGACCAGCGCTTCTGGAGAAGAAGATGTTTGAAGGTTTTAAGGTTTTTTCAAGATGGCCGCCAAACCATGTGACGTATCAACAACAAATTAACAAACTTGAAAGAGGACCTCAGGGGGAATGTGCCTGTAAAGTTTCGCCTCAATCTGCACAGCCGTTCTGGAGAAGAAGATTTTTAAAAAAAAACACAAAAAACAAGATGGCGGCCGAATTACGTCACTGATGACGTCAAACTATTTTGGTTCTACGATGAATTTTTGTGTAGATGATGCTCAAGAAATTTCAAATTTTTGCCATGTGGCGTTCTACTTGACGAATTTTTACTGGGATACCTCTTCACTGATGACGTCACGAAAAATCACACGTATACCCGAGAGGGAGCTTGTTCAAATGTATCAAGCGAAAATTTTTTACACAAGAAGGTTTCCGAGATACAGAGGTCCAAAGTTGATCTGTTTTTTCAAGATGGCGCCCGTATCACGTGACCTATGACGTCATAATTATCAATTATGTATGCTATCAAAAAAGATACATATCTGGTGAAAATTTTGTGTCGATTGGTCTTACCATTTCTGAGAAAATGGCATTTAAAGCGAAAAAAATTGGAAATTTTGCAAATTTACGGCGGAAGAAAAATAATAATAATAATAATAATAATAAACAGAAGAAAAACAATAGGTTATCCAGTCCATTTGACTGGATACCCTAATAAACAGAAGAAAAACAATAGGTTATCCAGTCCATTTGACTGGATACCCTAATAATGCGTAATAATAAACAGAAGAAAAACAATAGGGTACCCTGTACTCACAGGGTACCCTAACTAGAACTGCCACTTTATAACTGCTGGCAGTGATGACCGGGTACCCAGTCCGTCCGCCTTTGATACAACATGGGACTTTCTGCAGATGACAGTCGCAAAGTTTCGCATTCATGGGGAAAGTGGTTCCAGAAAAAACATTATTGAAGAGTGATGCAAACAGAGGCCTGCTTCGATATGGCGTGGGACTGAAGAGCTACGAACCGGGCAGCAAAAAGCGTTCAATTCCCTTATTACCGGCGAACAGATTCAAATAATTAAATAATTCTGGCTGCCAAACCGTGTGACCGATCAGGTTGAAATTTTACACTTTTGTTTCTCATGTCGGCTAAATTAGAAATTTGAAGTTGCGTATATATAGAAGCAGTGGTTCCAGAGTAAACATTAATTAATATTTATCCTTCAATCCAAGATGGCCGCCAAACCATGTGACTTGTGATGTCATAATTTTCACCACGTGTGCAAACACAATTGTAGAAGATAAGTGCAAATTTTCGCTTCGCTAGGTTAAGCAGTTCCAGAGAAAACATTATTTAATATTTTTCTTAAAACCAACATGGCTGCCAAACCCTGGGCCCGATCCCGTTGAAATTTCAAACCCTCATTCCGCATGACCGTTGCACCATAAAGGTGATGTTTCACATTTATTGATGCCGTAGTACCAGAGTAAACATTAATTAATATTTTTCCTTCAATCCAATATGGCTGCCAAACGTTGCATCGTACCTCAAAAGGGGGTGGGAACTTTTTATTCGTCATGGAGAGGCGGTCATAGTGGTCGAGTTTCGCCTGGATCTGTTCAGCCGTTTCAGAGAAAAAGACGTTTGAAGATATTGTTTTTCAATCCAAGATGGCTGACGAACCATGTAACTTATGACATCAGAAATTTATATTCTGCTTCCAACTGGGTATTGGAACACGTTTGTGAAGTTTCGTGTTAATCGGTAAAGGTGCGTTTTTCTATCCAAGATGGCCGCCAAACCATGTGACCTGTGACGTCATAATTTTTATCATGCGTGCATAATGTCCTCTCGATGATAATTACAAATTTTCGATTCGTTTGGTTAAGCGGTTCCAGAGAAAACATTATTTAATATTTTTCTTAAATCCAAGATGGCGGCCAAACCATGTGACTTATCAATTCGAAATTAACAAACTTGAAAGAGGACATCAGGGGGAATGTACCGGTAAAGTTTCGCCTTAATCTGTCCAGCCCTTCTGGAGAAGAAGATTTAAAAAAAAAAATTTTTCAAAACAACATGGCGGCCGAATTACGTCACCGATGACGACAAAATATTTTTTTTCTGCGATGAATTTTTGTGTAGATGACGCTCAAGAAATTTCAAATTTTTGCCATGTGGCGTTCTACTTGACGAATTTTCACTGGGATACCTCTTCACTGATGACGTCACGAAAAATCACACGTGTTCCCGAGAGGGAGCTTGTTAAAATGTATGAAGCGAAATTTTTTTTACCCTAGAAGATTTCAGAGATACAGAGCTCCAAAGTTTTTCTGTTTTTTCAAGATGGCGCCCGTACCACGTGACCTATGACGTCATAATTATCAATTATGTATGCTATCAAAAAAGATACATATTTGGTGAAAATTTTGTGTCGATTGGTCTTACCATTTCTGAGAAAATGGCATTTAAAGCGAAAAAAATTGGAAATTTTGCAAATTTACGGCGGAAGAAAAATAATAATAACTAGAACTGCCACTTTATAACTGCTGGCAGTGATGACCGGGTACCCAGTCCGTCCGCCTTTGATACAACATGGGACTTTCTGCAGATGACAGTCGCAAAGTTTGGCATTGAAAGGATAAGCGGTGCCAGAGAAAACATTATTTAATAGTGATACAAACACAGGCCTGCTTCGAGACGGCACGGAACAGATGAGTTACGAACCGGGCAGCACAAAGCATTCAATTTCGTTATTACTGGCTTCCAGATTCAAATAATTAAATAATTCTGGCTCCCAAACCGCGTGACCGATCAGGTTGAAATTTTAAACTTTTATTTCGCATGTCACCTGAATTATAAATCTGAAGTTTCGCATATATAGAGGCAGCGGTTCCAGAGTAAACATTAATTAATATTTATCCTTCAATCCAAGATGGCGGCCAAACCATGTGACTTGTGATGTCATAATTTGCACCACGTGTGCAAACACGATGGTGGATGATAACTGCAAATTTTCGCTTCTCCAGGTTAAGCAGTTCCAGAGAAAACATTATTTAATATTTTTCTTAAAACCAACATGGCTGCCAAACCCTGGGCCCGATCGCGTTGAAATTTCAAACCCTCATTCCGCATGAGCGTTCCACCATAAACTTGATGTTTCACATTTATTGATGCAGTAGTTCCAGAGTAAACATTAATTAATATTTTTCCTTCAATCCAATATGGCTGCCAAACGTTGCATCGTACCTCAAAAGGGGGTGGGAACTTTTTATTCGTCATGGAGAGGCGGTCATAGTGGTGGAGTTTCGCCTGGATCTGTTCAGCCGTTTCAGAGAAAAAGACGTTTGAAGATATTGTTTTTCAATCCAAGATGGCTGACGAACCATGTGACCTATGACATCAGAAATGTATATTCTGCTTCCAACTGGGTATTGGAACACGTACGTGAAGTTTCGTGTTAATCGGTAAAGGTGCGTTTTTCAATCCAAGATGGCCGCCAAACCATGTGACGTGTGACATCATAATTTTTACCAAGCGTGCATACTGCCTGCTAGATGATAATTACAAATTTTCGATTCGTTTGGTTAAGCGGTTCCAGAGAAAACATTATTTAATATTTTTCTGAAATCCAAGATGGCGGCCAAACCATGTGACTTATCAATTCGAAATTAACAAACTTATATCGCCTTCCTGTCCCGAATATAGTTCTGAAATCTCCCCTTCATTGGGCCAACGCTTCTGGAGAAGAAGATGTTTGAAGGTTTTCGGGTTTTTTCAAGATGGCCGCCAAACCATGTGACCGATCAAAAACAAATTAACAAACTTGAGAAAGGACCTCATGGGGAATATATCTGTGAAGTTTCGTCTTCATCTGTCTTGCCCTTCTGGAGAAGAAGATTTTTAAAATTTATTCATTTTCAATCCAAGATGGCTGCCGAACCTTGTGACCGAGGATATCATGAATTTAAATTCTGCTTTCCATCGTCGACCCGAACAAGTGTGTGAAGTTTTGTGTAAATCGGATAAAGTCTATTTTTCTATCCAAGATGGCCGCCAAACCATGTGACTTCTGAGGTAAAATTTTTTACCATGTATGCAGACTTGAGCGAGGAAGGCACTTGCAAATTTTCGCTTCGATGGCTTATGAAATACCAGAGAAAACTTTATTTAATATTTTTCTTAAATCCAACATGGCGGCCAAACCATGTGACCTATCACTTTGAAATTAACAAACTTGCATCGCATACATGTCACGAATATAGTTCTGAAATCTCGCCTTCATTGGACCAGCGCTTCTGGAGAAGAAGATGTTTGAAGGTTTTAGGGTTTTTTCAAGATGGCCGCCAAACCATGTGACGTATCAACAACAAATTAACAAACTTGAAAGAGGACCTCAGGGGGAATGTGCGTGTAAAGTTTCGCCTTAATCTGCATAGCCGTTCTGGAGAAGAAGATTTAAAAAAAAAAAAACACTAAAAAACAAGATGGCGGCCGAATTACGTCATCGATGACGTCAAAAAAAACATTTTCGTCAGTGATTTTTGGCGTAGATGATGCTCAGAATTTTTCAGATTTTTCCCATATGGCGTTCTACTTGACGAATTTTCACCGGTATATCGCTTCACCTATGACGTCACGAAAAATCACACGTGTTCCCCATAGGGAGCTTAGTAAAATGTATCAAACGAAAATTTTTTCCATTGCACGGTTTCCGAGATACAGATGTCCAAAGTTTATCGCTTTTTTCAAGATGGCGACCGTACCACGTGACCAATGACGTCATAATTATAACGTGATTGTGCTATCAAAAAAGATACATACTATGGTGAAAATTTCCTGTCGATCGGACTTAGTGTTCCAGAGAAAATGATTTTTAAAGCGAAAAAGGGTGCAAAATGCCGGCGGAAGAATAATAATAATAATGCGTAATAATAAACAGAAGAAAAACAATAGGGTACCCTGTACTCACAGGGTACCCTAATAATAATAATAACTAGAACTGCCACTTTATAACTGCTGGCAGTGATGACCGGGTACCCAGTCCGTCCGCCTTTGATACAACATGGGACTTTCTGCAGAGGACAGTCGCAAAGTTTGGCATTGAAAGGATAAGCGGTGCCAGAGAAAACATTATTTAATAGTGATACAAACACAGGCCTGCTTCGAGACGGCACGGAACAGATGAGTTACGAACCGGGCAGCACAAAGCATTCAATTTCGTTATTACTGGCTTCCAGATTCAAATAATTAAATAATTCTGGCTCCCAAACCGCGTGACCGATCAGGTTGAAATTTTAAACTTTTATTTCGCATGTCACCTGAATTATAAATCTGAAGTTTCGCATATATGGAGGCAGCGGTTCCAGAGTAAACATTAATTAATATTTATCCTTCAATCCAAGATGGCGGCCAAACCATGTGACTTGTGATGTCATAATTTGCACCACGTGTGCAAACACGATGGTGGATGATAACTGCAAATTTTCGCTTCTCCAGGTTAAGCAGTTCCAGAGAAAACATTATTTAATATTTTTCTTAAAACCAACATGGCTGCCAAACCCTGGGCCCGATCGTGTTGAAATTTCAAACCCTCATTCCGCATGAGCGTTCCACCATAAACTTGATGTTTCACATTTATTGATGCAGTAGTTCCAGAGTAAACATTAATTAATATTTTTCCTTCAATCCAATATGGCTGCCAAACGTTGCATCGTACCTCAAAAGGGGGTGGGAACTTTTTATTCGTCATGGAGAGGCGGTCATTGTGGTGGAGTTTCGCCTGGATCTGTTCAGCCGTTTCAGAGAAAAAGACGTTTGAAGATATTGTTTTTCAATCCAAGATGGCTGATGAACCATGTGACCTATGACATCAGAAATGTATATTCTGCTTCCAACTGGGTATTGGAACACGTACGTGAAGTTTCGTGTTAATCGGTAAAGGTGCGTTTTTCAATCCAAGATGGCCGCCAAACCATGTGACGTGTGACATCATAATTTTTACCAAGCGTGCATACTGCCTGCTAGATGATAATTACAAATTTTCGATTCGTTTGGTTAAGCGGTTCCAGAGAAAACATTATTTAATATTTTTCTGAAATCCAAGATGGCGGCCAAACCATGCGACTTATCAATTCGAAATTAACAAACTTATATCGCCTTGCTGTCCCGAATATAGTTCTGAAATCTCCCCTTCATTGGGCCAACGCTTCTGGAGAAGAAGATGTTTGAAGGTTTTCGGGTTTTTTCAAGATGGCCGCCAAACCATGTGACCGATCAAAAACAATTTAACAAACTTGAGAAAGGACCTCATGGGGAATATATCTGTGAAGTTTCGTCTTCATCTGTCTTGCCCTTCTGGAGAAGAAGATTTTTAAAATTTATTCATTTTCAATCCAAGATGGCTGCCGAACCTTGTGACCGAGGATATCATGAATTTAAATTCTGCTTTCCATCGTCGACCCGAACAAGTGTGTGAAGTTTTGTGTAAATCGGATAAAGTCTATTTTTCTATCCAAGATGGCCGCCAAACCATGTGACTTCTGAGGTAAAAATTTTTACCATGTATGCAGACTTGAGCGAGGAAGGCACTTGCAAATTTTCGCTTCGATGGCTTATGAAATACCAGAGAAAACTTTATTTAATATTTTTCTTAAATCCAACATGGCGGCCAAACCATGTGACCTATCACTTTGAAATTAACAAACTTGCATCGCATACATGTCACGAATATAGTTCTGAAATCTCGCCTTCATTGGACCAGCGCTTCTGGAGAAGAAGATGTTTGAAGGTTTTAGGGTTTTTTCAAGATGGCCGCCAAACCATGTGACGTATCAACAACAAATTAACAAACTTGAAAGAGGACCTCAGGGGGAATGTGCGTGTAAAGTTTCGCCTTAATCTGCATAGCCGTTCTGGAGAAGAAGATTTTAAAAAAAAAACACTAAAAAACAAGATGGCGGCCGAATTACGTCATCGATGACGTCAAAAAAAACATTTTCGTCAGTGATTTTTGGCGTAGATGATGCTCAGAATTTTTCAGATTTTTCCCATATGGCGTTCTACTTGACGAATTTTCACCGGTATATCGCTTCACCTATGACGTCACGAAAAATCACACGTGTTCCCCATAGGGAGCTTAGTAAAATGTATCAAACGAAAATTTTTTCCATTGCACGGTTTCCGAGATACAGATGTCCAAAGTTTATCGCTTTTTTCAAGATGGCGACGGTACCACGTGACCAATGACGTCATAATTATAACGTGATTGTGCTATCAAAAAAGATACATACTATGGTGAAAATTTCCTGTCGATCGGACTTAGTGTTCCAGAGAAAATGATTTTTAAAGCGAAAAAGGGTGCAAAATGCCGGCGGAAGAATAATAATAACTAGAACTGCCACTTTATAACTGCTGGCAGTGATGACCGGGTACCCAGTCCGTCCGCCTTTGATACAACATGGGACTTTCTGCAGATGACAGTCGCAAAGTTTGGCATTGAAAGGATAAGCGGTGCCAGAGAAAACATTATTTAATAGTGATACAAACACAGGCCTGCTTCGAGACGGCACGGAACAGATGAGTTACGAACCGGGCAGCACAAAGCATTCAATTTCGTTATTACTGGCTTCCAGATTCAAATAATTAAATAATTCTGGCTCCCAAACCGCGTGACCGATCAGGTTGAAATTTTAAACTTTTATTTCGCATGTCACCTGAATTATAAATCTGAAGTTTCGCATATATAGAGGCAGCGGTTCCAGAGTAAACATTAATTAATATTTATCCTTCAATCCAAGATGGCGGCCAAACCATGTGACTTGTGATGTCATAATTTGCACCACGTGTGCAAACACGATGGTGGATGATAACTGCAAATTTTCGCTTCTCCAGGTTAAGCAGTTCCAGAGAAAACATTATTTAATATTTTTCTTAAAACCAACATGGCTGCCAAACCCTGGGCCCGATCGCGTTGAAATTTCAAACCCTCATTCCGCATGAGGGTTCCACCATAAACTTGATGTTTCACATTTATTGATGCAGTAGTTCCAGAGTAAACATTAATTAATATTTTTCCTTCAATCCAATATGGCTGCCAAACGTTGCATCGTACCTCAAAAGGGGGTGGGAACTTTTTATTCGTCATGGAGAGGCGGTCATAGTGGTGGAGTTTCGCCTGGATCTGTTCAGCCGTTTCAGAGAAAAAGACGTTTGAAGATATTGTTTTTCAATCCAAGATGGCTGACGAACCATGTGACCTATGACATCAGAAATGTATATTCTGCTTCCAACTGGGTATTGGAACACGTACGTGAAGTTTCGTGTTAATCGGTAAAGGTGCGTTTTTCAATCCAAGATGGCCGCCAAACCATGTGACGTGTGACATCATAATTTTTACCAAGCGTGCATACTGCCTGCTAGATGATAATTACAAATTTTCGATTCGTTTGGTTAAGCGGTTCCAGAGAAAACATTATTTAATATTTTTCTGAAATCCAAGATGGCGGCCAAACCATGTGACTTATCAATTCGAAATTAACAAACTTATATCGCCTTCCTGTCCCGAATATAGTTCTGAAATCTCCCCTTCATTGGGCCAACGCTTCTGGAGAAGAAGATGTTTGAAGGTTTTCGGGTTTTTTCAAGATGGCCGCCAAACCATGTGACCGATCAAAAACAAATTAACAAACTTGAGAAAGGACCTCATGGGGAATATATCTGTGAAGTTTCGTCTTCATCTGTCTTGCCCTTCTGGAGAAGAAGATTTTTAAAATTTATTCATTTTCAATCCAAGATGGCTGCCGAACCTTGTGACCGAGGATATCATGAATTTAAATTCTGCTTTCCATCGTCGACCCGAACAAGTGTGTGAAGTTTTGTGTAAATCGGATAAAGTCTATTTTTCTATCCAAGATGGCCGCCAAACCATGTGACTTCTGAGGTAAAATTTTTTTACCATGTATGCAGACTTGAGCGAGGAAGGCACTTGCAAATTTTCGCTTCGATGGCTTATGAAATACCAGAGAAAACTTTATTTAATATTTTTCTTAAATCCAACATGGCGGCCAAACCATGTGACCTATCACTTTGAAATTAACAAACTTGCATCGCATACATGTCACGAATATAGTTCTGAAATCTCGCCTTCATTGGACCAGCGCTTCTGGAGAAGAAGATGTTTGAAGGTTTTAGGGTTTTTTCAAGATGGCCGCCAAACCATGTGACGTATCAACAACAAATTAACAAACTTGAAAGAGGACCTCAGGGGGAATGTGCGTGTAAAGTTTCGCCTTAATCTGCATAGCCGTTCTGGAGAAGAAGATTTAAAAAAAAAAAAACACTAAAAAACAAGATGGCGGCCGAATTACGTCATCGATGACGTCAAAAAAAACATTTTCGTCAGTGATTTTTGGCGTAGATGATGCTCAGAATTTTTCAGATTTTTCCCATATGGCGTTCTACTTGACGAATTTTCACCGGTATATCGCTTCACCTATGACGTCACGAAAAATCACACGTGTTCCCCATAGGGAGCTTAGTAAAATGTATCAAACGAAAATTTTTTCCATTGCACGGTTTCCGAGATACAGATGTCCAAAGTTTATCGCTTTTTTCAAGATGGCGACCGTACCACGTGACCAATGACGTCATAATTATAACGTGATTGTGCTATCAAAAAAGATACATACTATGGTGAAAATTTCCTGTCGATCGGACTTAGTGTTCCAGAGAAAATGATTTTTAAAGCGAAAAAGGGTGCAAAATGCCGGCGGAAGAATAATAATAATAATGCGTAATAATAAACAGAAGAAAAACAATAGGGTACCCTGTACTCACAGGGTACCCTAATAATGCGTAATAATAAACAGAAGAAAAACAATAGGGTACCCTGTACTCACAGGGTACCCTAACTAGAGCTGCCACTTTATAACTGCTGGCAGTGATGACCGGGTACCCAGTCCGTCCGCCTTTGACACAACTGATACAACATGAGACTTAAATCATAGTCGCAAAGTTTCGCATTTATCGGATAAGCGGTGCCAGAGAAAACATTATTTAATGGTGATACAAACACAGGCCTGCTTCGAGACGGCGCGGAACAGACGAGTTACGAACCGGGCAGCACAAAGCGTTCAATTTCCTTATTACTGGCTTCCAGATTCAAATAATTAAATAATTCTGGCTCCCAAACCGTGTGACCGATCAGGTTAAAATTTTAAACTTTTGTTTTGCATGTCACCTGAATTATAAATGTGAAGTTTCGCATATATAGAGGCAGCGGTTCCAGAGTAAACATTAATTAATATTTATCCTTCAATCCAAGATGGCGGCCAAACCATGTGACTTGTGATGTCATAATTTGCACCACGTGTGCAAACACGATGGTGGATGATAACTGCAAATTTTCGCTTCTCCAGGTTAAGCAGTTCCAGAGAAAACATTATTTAATATTTTTCTTAAAACCAACATGGCTGCCAAACCCTGGGCCCGATCCCGTTGAAATTTCAAACCCTCATTCCGCATGAGCGTTCCACCATAACCTTGATGTTTCACATTTATTGATGCAGTAGTTCCAGAGTAAACATTAATTAATATTTTTCCTTCAATCCAATATGGCTGCCAAACGTTGCATCGTACCTCAAAAGGGGGTGAGAACTTTTTATTCGTCATGGAGAGGCGGTCATAGTGGTGGAGTTTCGCCTGGATCTGTTCAGCCGTTTCAGAGAAAAAGACGTTTGAAGATATTGTTTTTCAATCCAAGATGGCTGACGAACCATGTGACCTATGACATCAGAAATTTACATTCTGCTTCCAACTGGGTATTGGAACACGTAAGTGAAGTTTCGTGTTAATCGGTAAAGGTGCGTTTTTCAATCCAAGATGGCCGCCAAACCATGTGACGTGTGACATCATAATTTTTACCAAGCGTTGCATACTGCCTGCTTGATGATAATTACAAATTTTCGATTCGTTTGGTTGAGCGGTTCCAGAGAAAACATTATTTAATATTTTTCTTAAATCCAAGATGGCGGCTAAACCATGTGACTTATCAATTCGAAATTAACAAACTTATATCGCCTTCCTGTCCCGAATATAGTTCTGAAATCTCCCCTTCATTGGGCCAACGCTTTTGGAGAAGAAGATGTTTGAAGGTTTTCGGGTTTTTTCAAGATGGCCGCCAAACCATGTGACCGATCAAGAACAAATTAACAAACTTGAGAAAGGACCTCATGGGGAATATATGTGTGAAGTTTCGTCTTCATCTGTCTTGCCCTTCTGGAGAAGAAGATTTTTAAAATTTATTCATTTTCAATCCAAGATGGCTGCCGAACCTTGTGACCTATGATATCATAAATTTAAATTCTGCTTTCCATCGTCGACCTGAACAAGTTTGTGAAGTTTCGTGAAAATCGGATAAGGTCTATTTTTCTATCCAAGATGGCCGCCAAACCATGTGACTTCTGAGGGAAAATTTTTTTACCATGTATGCAGAGTTGAGGGAGGAAGGCACTTGCAAATTTTCGCTTCGATGGCTTATGAAATACCAGAGAAAACATTATTTAATATTTTTCTTAAATCCAACATGGCGGCCAAACCATGTGACCTATCACTTCGAAATTAACAAACTTGCATCGCATGGATCTCACGAATATACTTGTGAAATCTCGCCTTCATGGGACCAGCGCTTCTGCAGAAGAAGATGTTTGAAGGTTTTAGGGTTTTTTCAAGATGGCCGCCAAACCATGTGACGTATCAACAACAAATTAACAAACTTGAAAGAGGACATCAGGGGGAATGTACTTGTAAAGTTTCGCCTTAATCTGTCCAGCCCTTCTGGCGAAGAAGATTTTTTAAAAAAAAACACTAAAAAACAAGATGGCGGCCGAAATACGTCATCGATGACGTCAAGAAAAACATTTTCGTCGGTGATTTTAGGCGTAGATGATGCTCAAAATTTTTCAGATTTTTCCTGTACAGCGTTCTACTTGACGAATTTTCACCGGTATATCGCTTCACCTATGACGTCACGAAAAATCACACGTGTTCCCCATAGGGAGCTTAGTAAAATGTATCAAACGAAAAAATTTTCCATTGCACGGTTTCCGAGATACAGATGTCCAAAGTTTATCGCTTTTTTCAAGATGGCGACCGTACCACGTGACCAATGACGTCATAATTATAATGGGATTGTGCTATCAAAAAAGATACATACTATGGTAAAAATTTCCTGTCGATCGGACTTAGTGTCCCAGAGAAAATGATTTTTAAAGCGAAAAAGGGTGCAAAATGCCGGCGGAAAAATAATAATAATAATGCGTAATAATAAACAGAAGAAAAACAATAGGGTACCCTGTACTCACAGGGTACCCTAATAAATAAACATAAGAAAAACAATAGGGTACCCTGTACTGACAGGGTACCCTAATAAACAGAAGAAAAACAATAGGGTACCCTGTACTCACAGGGTACCCTAATAATGCGTAATAATAAACAGAAGAAAAACAATAGGGTACCCTGTACTCACAGGGTACCCTAATAACACTATCACTTCTGAACTATTTATCAGAGATGGTCTCGAAGAATGCTTTAAAGTAGGTTATAATATAGTTACGAATTTGGAAGCTTACTACACTCAGCATTCAGGTCCTTATAGAACAGTTATATCGGTAAATACGTGTTTCTAGTTAGGGTCCCGTCCCTCATCTAATGGGAATTAAATGTTCATGCGCTGCGGAGTTATTTTTAAAGGGTTTTCTTTTACATTTTTATATCAACAACAACAACAACAACTTTTTAACGACGACACCTGCCTTCTCTTCCACCATCCTCCACCGGTACCATTGAACGCGTGCGTGTCAGCACATACGTGGGCGGAGTTCACGAGGACCTGACGTCTCTCTCGCCCAATCCGGGGGATGCGAGCGAGGTTGCCATCGGTCGGCCAATAAGCGCAGCCCACGCACGACAATGTTACTCTCCTTGTTTGAGGGGTGAACGGCCGCCACGCACCCCCCGGTCCAATCAGTGGACTTGGCGCCTCTTTCGGCCAATGACGGGGGAAACGAGCGAATCACGCGACGCAACCGTCCAATCAGGAGGCGAGTGGCCAGGAAAGAAGCCCTCCCACCTGAGGAGAAAGTGTGGTTGTCTGGGTCAACGTGGAAGAGACGGTGTGCTCGTGGCAGGAGCGTTGACCAGTTCAAGTGTTCGGGGTGTTCTGGCTGGAACGTGTAGGTCTCGTCGCCTGATCGCCTTGTGAGCCTCGTCACCTGGTCGTCTTGCCTGCTGGCGTTCTGTCCGGTCCACCTTCGTGCCGGCTGGCGTCCGTCATTGCATCGTGTTGCGGGTTCGAGTCCCGCAGAACCGGATCATCGAGAACCGCACGAGGCGGGAAGGTCTGAGATAGCTCTGGTTCCCAGCTTCCCAGGTTCTCATCCTCCCTCGAGCTGGGAACCTTCAATAAAGGCCGTGGCCATCACTTCTTTTGGGTATTTGTGTGTGCGTGTGTGTCTTTTGGGCCCCGTCTGTAAGTAGGAATTGTTAAGTGCTCTTCGTTTGTACATACTTGCATTTCTTATAGTCTGTTTAACTCTGCTCCTTGTGTGTTCCCTCCCCCCCCCCATTATAAACAAGGACAAATGTGTCCAAGAGCCACGTCCTAAAGGTTTTGTCTTCACCAGAAGAAGAAGAACAAGAAGAAAAAACAACAAAAAAACAACAACTACTTCCGATATTTCGTCACGTGCCTTGACGGAGCCAATAGCGAGACCCGTCATGGGCGATCATCGTTCATGACGAGAAAATAGTGCATTTACGAAATTACAATACATTAAATGGAATAATCTTTAAATAGTAACGTGAACTTTTCAAAACTTTAAAGCAAATGTCCGATTATATTTAAAAGTTCATGATAGACGCTCTCAAAAGGCACCCTCAATGCGAGGATGTGTACAGGTGTTTAGTATTCAATGAGATCCAGGATCGTATATATAAAAGAGCCAAGTCTGAAAGGTTTTGGAAGAAGAATAAGAAGAATAAGAATAAGAATAAGAATAAGAATAATAATAAGAATAATAATAAGAATAATAATAATAAGAATAATAATAATAAGAAGAACAACAACAACAACGTGGAGCTCTCTTAGACCCGCGTCTCGCTGGCTAATAAATCCCCTGTTAAATGTTTCAGCTCGTTTCTGTTTTTTCTTCATTGGTTGAGCACGGTGCGTGTTGGGAAATTTGGGAAGTGGCAAATTGTGCATTTGGACCGACGGACCTCGGTAACCATCCGCTCGGGTTACACACGGCTCGAGCACGCTAATGACTCGTTCCGCTCGAGCTCTGCCGAGGGTGAATTTCCCCGGTAGTTTGGACGACGTGGGTATTTAGGTAAATTGAAATTTGCAATCGACCCTATCCCACGCGGTTGACCTATTGGCGATTTTCGGTCCGATAAGGGACCCGTCGGCTCCGGAGTTATCCGGGGTGACGACCTATAAATTCCGGGTGTTCGGTGGAGCGGACTCTACTGCTCCATCTAGCGGTCGTGCTCGCCACCGAAACTCGGCACCACAACACTACCTCACTAGCAAAAGTACCCGTTCTCAGTGTGTCGGGAGAAGTTAAAGTTAATCTATCAATTTAAATTATTTCATGGACTTTAAATAGTATGCCTTCAGAAAGTATTCGCAGCCCTTGACTTTTTGCACATTTTGTGTTACAGCCTGAATTTAAAATGGATTAAATTTAAATTTTTCGGCACTAATCGATACAAAGTACCCCATAATGACAAAGTGAAAACATGTTTTGAGAAATCTTTACAAATTCATTGAAAATGAGAAGCTGAAATGTCTAAATTTTGACACAAGTATGCAACTTTC
>NW_028222191.1:0-57886 GCF_056783735.1 Eptatretus burgeri
TCCACCTCGGCCGAATTCGCGCTGCCGGCTGCTGCCTCCTCGGGGCGTGCAGCTCCTGGCACCGACGCGAGCACCCCCTCGTCCGACTCTCTTCAGCTTCTCCAGCCACTGCAGGCTTCGGGCTCCAGACTTCCACACTGCGTCCCCTCCGTTTCCGACTCCTTCTCGTTCTCCTTTTGCTGACTGACGAACCACCGTCCTTTTATCCCCCCATAGCTTCGCCTTTGACCCCCTCCCTTTGACCTTTCACACTCTCGCTCCCCACATTGGCCCGAGAAAAAAGTGGGCGTGAAAGGCTTTTTTGATCCACCGGAAATTTGCATATATCGATCGCCCACTGGGGGCGGAGCCAATTCGCCCCCTCGCTCACCGATTGGACGGCAAAAAAGTGGGGGGCGTGTGTCAGGCGTTTTTGGATCCGTTTTTGAAGCAACAAAATCCGTGATTTTTTTGTACACGCTGTTCAACGTGCGCCCTACCTGGTCAGCACGAGTCCAACACCGGGGCAAGAACGGTGGCGATGCTACGGTTGCAAGGTGTGACGGTGAAGGTCGTGGCGGTTGTGGTGAAGACGGTGTTGTGGTTGGTGAGTTGATGTTGTGGTTGTGGTGGTAATCATGGCGGGTGGTCCAAAATAAAGATAGTGAAAGAAAAACGGCTATCCTGAAGAGTCGCAGCTCGCATAAATGACATGTATTCCCACTAGACGACGGGTTTGGGCCCTAACTACACATGCACTTACCGAGATACCTCACCTAAGGGACCTGAATGGTGGTTTGCGAATTTGGTAACCACAACTTGCTACCCCCTTCCCTTTTTACAGACTCGTCCCGAGTCGTCAAATTTTCGTGTGCCATCATGTGTAGTTTTCCCCTAGTACATTTTACCTACGGATCCCTGGAGTGCGACATTCATGACGTATTCCATTGTCCCCAAAATAAATAACCTGAGGGCTGCGTAACTACCTAAACGGAAACTCACTCACACACGGACTGACTTAAATAAAATTGCCGGCGCTAAGACATACATGCACGGGGGCGCACTCATATGTACAGTACATCTGTAACCACTTAACTTTACAAATTTTACACTAAACCATGGCCCAGGATCACTGAACTCTGCAAAAAGAAAGCAGTTCGCAGGGAGCCAGGCTGCCCACACGCAGTCCCCGGCTCAAACAATGCAGGTGACAGGGAACGTGGCTGGCTGCTCACACGCAGTCCCAAAGTGCCTTCCCTTTTGGAACTGGCGAACGCAGTGGGAACCACAACGGTGCATGGGCTGCACAAACGCAGTCTCATAGGTGCCAGCTCAAGTGGCACACGCAATGAGCACAACCAATGGATGCATGAACGGTTTGAACTGAATGCAGTGAACCACAACGGTGCATGGGCTGCACAAAACGTAGTCTCCGTGCCAGCCTCAAGTGGCACACGCAATGAGCACAACGAATGAATGGATGAATGGATGGACGCAGAAACACGGTGCACGGGCTGCCACTGCGGGAGGCCCGTGTTGTAACTGCCAACAGGGCAGTTCTCGCAGCTTGCAAACTGTTGGCTTTTACGATCCCTGGCGCACATGGCAATGAACAGGAGGGGGGGGGGCAAAGCAAAAATTGAACGGGGGGCTTTGGTGAACAGGGGTAGTGGGCATGGCATGGCAAAGGTAGCAGAGCAAACACAGCCCGCAGAGAAGAAGGCCGCTGCAGGCAAACACAGCCGGCAGGCAGACTGACAGCCGGCACAGGCCTCGAAGAAAAACAGCCAGCAGATGAACTGGCCGGCACAGGCCTTGCAGCACAACAGCTGCACGATGAAGTTGGCCGGCCTCCGCCTTGAAGCCAAAACACGGCCAGCCGATGAAGTTGGCCAGCCTTTGCCCGTTCAGTGGAGGTTGGTGGAGGAGTGCGGTGGTGCTGGCCACTATATATGTATATATATATATATATATATATATATATATATATATATATATATGTATATATATATATATATATGTATATATATATGTATATATGTATATATATATATGTATATATATATATGTGGAAGAGCGGGCTCGGACCTACCCTACCTGTCTCCCTCCCCAACCTATCGCCTTTGCCTGTCACTGCTTTACATACCCACTCCACTTAATTTGTCAAACCCCAATTTTAGCCCCAACTTATTTTTTTATTGTTGTTTTTATTTTTACTTCCCCACTATAAATCGTCCCCTAACCCCACCTTTATCGTCCTTGTTCGGCCCAACCTATTCTGTCACCTAGCCTACTCTCCCAACCCCTACCGTTCCCACTTCCCGGAGGCGAACAAGGGAGAGCTAACGTCCTGTGCTCGAGGCCCAACTCAAGCCTCAGAATGGCCTCCCCAGAGTTCGAGCGATCTATAAGCACCAAGTGGGTCCAGCGGCCCACAACGACAGCGAGGGGATGGATGGTGCGGAGGGGGTACATCTCCTAATCTACCCTAACCATTAACTCTTAAACTACCCCCGGGGCTTTCAACAAGCGCCTCTACGCTTAAACTATTGGTTCTAACAACCCCAGATTCCCGTCGCCTGTGTTGGTGTCCTTACAATTTCGGGCCTCGCCCCCCAATTTTCTCTCCGTGCCCTCACACGGTCTCCTGGCTGGGACACGTGGCTCCCTTTGGCAGGCACGACCCTCTGCCGAATCTCCACTCGCTATGGCACCCCCGGGCACTACACTGCCTCCGAGCCTACCAGCTCCCTAACACCCGGGGAGTGCCCCCCATGGCACCTCCCCTGAAACGCACACGTGGCAGGCCGGCCTCCCGGGAAGCCCCTTTCCGAGGAGTCACCCGTGCCCACTGCACTGCCCACCGCGGCTAATGACGCGCCCGGGCCCCCGCACCAAGCAAGGCGCACCCCGTGCCCACTGCTCTATCCCCGGCCCCCACCATGGGCCCACCGGCCTACCGCGGCCGACCTAGCCTGGTGCCCGGGGTACCCACTCTCAGCGATACTCACCTTTCGCAGCCACGCTCCCAAGCCCGTCAACAGGGGCTCCTGCACCCCTCCAAATGGGTCTCGAGCCTACTTTCCCACCAACAGCAAAACGACCTCCATGTTTTCAATTTGACCTAACCCAGCTAACTCACTTTACTCTCTGACCCCGGGGTCCCTTGGGCGGGAGTCAAAGCTCCTCCCCCCAATCACTCATCGCACCATGCATTCCCCATTCAAACTCCATACACACCAGACCCGCTGGCCTCACTCACTCACCATGTACATGGCATACTCACCCCTCCACAACCCACAACTCTTCAACACACTCACCGCTGAACTCTGCCATCCTTCTAACTACCTCCCCTAACTAACTCGTGCTCCCACGTGCGTCCCTTAAACTAGTAGCACGTTCCATTTTAACCTACGTAGCTAAGCCCTACGTCCCCTCCTACACATTCACTGTCTGTCCCTGTCTTCCAAATCATCCCATTAATTATTTACCATTTTCCCATCCTGAAATCTGGCTACAATCCCTCTAACTAATCCATTCCACGGACTCCCATGAGGACTTACCCCTGCCCCATGAAGTCGGTCTAGCTAAGCTAACCCTTCCCCCTAACTAGTTTTCATCCTGTGCCCAGGTAAGGGGGTCTTTCACCCCTTTGCCCAGGAATCCTGTGCACCACGAAAAAGTGAGGCTTGTTTTTTTCCTTTTTTTTTTCATGCGCAGCACCTGCGCGGCAACTCAGAGCTCGCGCACTTTACACCTGCCCGTGACGTCATGCAGCTGCACGTGTTCCTCGTCCCTCCTTGGACGGTACCATCCGGCAGAGATACTCCTCCTGCCGGATTCCAGCTACACGTGCAGCCATGGCGTCACCGTGCGCAAAAAAACACAAGCCCCCACGTCTCGAGGGGTTCCCCACGCGAACACATGTGCTTTGCCCGTTGGAGCTGAACACACACGATCGCGTGGAGAACCCGTCCGGTCCAAATCCATTTTACCTGCCTAAACTTTGTCCGTCCGCGGGATCGGCAAAATCCACCGCGTGCGTTTCCGGACCGGGACTTCACTCTCGCAAGCGAGCACGTGGTGGTCTCGTGCGTTGCACAGCACGAACCGCGTGCTCACTGCTGAGTAGAACCCGGCACGGTCCCCGAAACAGCTACAGCCGCTACTCGGCTTTCTTTCCTCTGTCGCCTTCGTCCCGTCTCCATTCAACACACGCACACCTGCGTGTTACGACACCTTACACAGTCCACACCATCACATTCACACCGGGAGACGCGGCTGCGTGCTCCCGCCATACTGCCAACCGACATCTCCCTCACATACCGCTCTCTCACACACACGGTCTCCCTTGCACACAGCGACACTTGCACACGGCCGTTCACTCACACGCGTGCCTCTGCCTACTCTCACACCGTGCCTCATCCCACACACGCGGGGGGCACTCACCCGCGGTGCCTCATCCACACTGGCCGTTTCACTCACACACACGGCCTCACTCCACCTACGGTTCCTCATCCACACACGGTGCCTCATCCCAACACGGCGTGCTGGGAAGCACGCACTCTGGCACCATCGCCACCACACCACTCACACACGGGGTCGCTTCCCACACACGGGGACGCACTCACGCCTTGCACCACACACACAGGGACAACCACACTGGGGATTTGCCCACACCCCCAGGGCCTCTATACCCCCCAAGCTCTCCGTGCACCTGTCCACAGCACTCATCCCCTCAACCTCGCAAAGCACGACCGAACTCACCTGGTCGTGACTCGCCTCAGGGGGCATACTCCCTCCCCTCGTTCCTGGAAGAGGTCATCCAGCTGCTCGCACCGGGTCCCCACACGCTCCGCGGGCCTCACCCCCATTATCCTCCACTACCTCCGTGTGTGTGTGCGCGTCACCTTACCCGTCTTCATCGTGTTGTCTCTCCCTCTATTTTTTCTGTCTCCCGTGTCTCTATACATTTATAAATTTCTGTTGTCCCCTCCTGTCTATTAGTCTCCGCTTCTTTCTGGCGTCTTTCCCTTATCTTTAAGTAGGTCCAACCTTGCTTTCTCTTTAAGTCGCTCCCGTCCTTCCCTGTTTTTCACTCCTTGCTCTTTCACGATCTCCGCGTACCTCATCCTTGCTCTCCGTATGTAATTGTTCTTTTCTCTCCCTCGCAATTACTTTCACCTCGTCTCTTGTCTCCCGAATTACTTTTTCCTTACCCGCCTCCACCGCGGGCCTGTCAGCTTTCCGTTGCACCCCCTTCCAGCTCGTTTGTTCCGACACGTGGAGTCGCCATTTTAAGTTCCCTGCTCACGGCGGCCTTCATGCCCGCCTGCAGGCATCGGCCCATGTTCTGCGTCTCACCCGCAGCTTTCTCGTTTCTTCCCTCATGTTGCTGTGTACTCGCATCAATCTTTTCGTTTTCATGCGTTTTATTTCGTTTGTGAATGTATCCATCTTTTCGTTTATGTTTTTTATTTCATTTGTCATTGCCGCATTCATTTGTGCCAGCATGGTGAATAGCTGGGCCATGTCGGATGCACTCCAAGTGAGCCGTTTCGGCAGGGGTTGAGGAAGGGTCTTGGTGGAGAGGGGGGGGAGGTGTCGCCATACACCGCGGCCGCTGCCGCACCCACCTCGGGCCCTGGGTTCCAGTTGGGCGAGTCCCGTGTTCCTGCACAATCAACATTTCCTGCACGGGGATTCCATCCTGGACCATGGATTCTACATTACTACACATATACATTTCTAATACCCCCGGCTCCCGCTCGCCTTGAGAGACGCCATCTTGCTTCTCGTGAAGGGTTAATTTGCTCGCTCGTAATTTGGAGGGAATCGGGGGTCGCTTCTCTCACCCCTGGACCGATTCCCGTGAATTTCGCTGGAGACAGGAGAGCCTGTTTTCCTGTTCTCCAATACCAGGGCCGCGAGGGGGGCGATGAAGTTGTATCGCACGACCTGGCACCAGTGTTGCGGTTTTCGCACCCGCCGGCGTGCTGACGGCCACGTAACTCGAATCGCGGCACGGCGCCCACGGACGGACAAGCCAGTCGCGCCCCTCTCGGACTCACGGCGGGAACCAGTCACGGGTGGACCTTTCGGTCTCACCGCGATCGAGCCAATCAGCCCCCGCGTGGGATAGGGTTGCTCGCCAAATTCGACCTACCTAAGTACCCACGCGGAGGGTAGACCGGGCGATCGCACCTCGCCGCAGGTCGACTTCGGACACGGGCCACTTAAGCGACCCGTTCCGTACTATCAGAATAACCGGCGGTGTTATCGTCGACCTCGACGGTTCGATTAATTATCGGGCGTATTCAGCCCACTACCAACCCTTTACGTGAAGCAAGATGGGGATTCAATGGAGGAAAAAGACGAAGCGAAGCGGGAAACAGTTCAACAATAAAGCACATTTATTCGCGGCACACGGAACGCACCACAAATACAATTCCACCAAATGCACACAAAAAAAAGAAAACACAATTCCATTTTACACAAAAGCAAACATAAAAGTGAAAACACAGTGCAGAGCTAATTCCGACTACCGAGCACACGGCAACACTTATACAATTCTACTTCACAGACGGCGCCGACAACACATACCCAAAACCAAGGAAAGAAATACCCTCAAGAATGAGGCGGGCCTGGGGCCGAGACCTGGTCGGGCCTACCCGTCTGGTGATGAGACGCGGAGCGGCGATGGCGCCTCAACCCGCGGGCCTCGTGGACAGTGCCTGGCAGGGGGTGGGAAAAGGGGGCCCCCTTGGTCGCACTATCTCAGCGGGGGAAACAGGAGGGGGTTGCTGATGCTCGGGGTATAGAGGATCTTTATTATCCCTGGTGTGCCGTCTCCCACCTCGGCCAGGTCGCGCTGCCGGCCTCCCTGGGCGTGCAGCTCCCCTGCACGACGCGAGCACCCCCTCGTCCGCCCTCGCCGCCCTCTCCACAGCTCGTCCCCTCCGTTCCGACTTCAACGCACACGACGAGCAGCTCCACCGCCCGCGAAGTCTTGACTCTCTGTTCCGACTCCTTCGCCTCGTTCCGACTCCTTCGCCTCCGACTTTTCGACTCCTTTGACTGACGAACACCGTCCTTTTATCCCCCCCGTAGCTTCGCCTTTGACCCCCTCCCTTTGACCTTTCACCTCGCTCCCCATTGGCCCGAGAAAAAGTGGGCGTGAAGGCTTTTGATCCACAAATTTGCATATATCGATCGCCCTGGGGCGGAGCCAATTCGCCCCTCGCTCACCGATTGGACGGCAAAAAGTGGGCGTGTGTCGTTTTGGATCCGTTTTTGAAGCAGAAAATCCGTGATTTTGTACACGCTGTTCAACGTGCGCCCTACACGAGTCCAGCATCGGTGCCCATGAGTGGCGCGAGATGACGGTGATGCGATGGTGGCGAGTTGTGACGGTAAAGGTCGTGGCGGTTGTGGTGAAGCGGCGTTGTGGTTGGTGGTTGATGTTGTGGTTGTGATCATGGCGGTTGGTCCAAAATAAAGATAGTGAAAGAAAAACGGCTATCCTGAAGAGTCGCAGCACGTATAAATGACATGTATTCCCACTAGACAACGGGTTTGGGCCTAACTACACATGCACTTACCGAGATACCTCACCTAAGGGACCTGAATGGTGGTTTGCGAATCTGGTAACCACAACACTACCCCTTCCCTTTTACAGACTCGTCCCGAGTCGTCAAATTTTCGTGTGCCATCATGTGTAGTTTTCCCCTAGTACACTTTACCTACGGATCCCTGAGTGCGACATTCATGGTATTCGTGTCCCCAAAATAAATAACCTGAGGGCTGCGTAACTACCTAAACAAACTCACTCACACGGACGACTTAAATAAAATTGCCGGCGCTAAGACATACATGCCGGGGGCGCACTCATATGTACAGTACATCTTAACCTTAACTTACAAATTTTACACTAAACCATGGCCCAGGATCATTGAACTCTGCAAAAGAAAGCAGTTAGCAGGGAGCCAGGCTGCCCGCATGCAGTCTCTGACTCAAACAATGCAGGTGACGGAACGTGGCTGGCTGCTCACACGCAGTCCAAGGCCTTCCCTTTTGAACTGAACGCAGTGAACCACAACGGTGCTTGGGCTGCACAACGCAGTCTCCGTGCCAGCTCAAGTGGCACACGCAATGAGCACAACGAATGGATGCATGAACGCAAACACGGTGCACGGGCCGCCACTGCAGGCCCGTGTTGTAGCTGCCAACAGGGCAGTTCTTGCAGCTTCCAAACTGTTGCTTTTACGATCCTGGCGCACATGGAAATGAACAGGGGTTGGCAAAGCAAAAATTGAACGGGGCTGGTGAACGTGGGCAGTGGGCATGGCATGGCAAAGGTAGCAGGCAAACACAGCCCGCAGAAGAAGGCCGCTGCAGGCAAACATAGCGGGCAGATGAACTGGCCGGCACAGGCCTTGAAGCAAACACGGCCAGCCGATGGCACAGGCCTTGCAGCAAAACAACAGCTGCCGATGAAGTTGGCCGGCCTCCGCCTTGAAGCAAAACACGGCCAGCCGATGAAGTTGGCCAGCTCTTGCCGTTCAGTGGAGGTTGGTGGAGGGAGTGCGGTGGTGCTGGCCATATATATGTATATATATATATATATATATATATATATATATATATATATATATGTATATATATATATATATGTATATATATATGTATATATGTATATATATATATGTATATATATATATGTATAAGGCGGGCTCGGACCTACCTACCTGTCTCCCTCCCAACCTATCGCCTTTGCCTGTCACTGTACATACCCACTCCCTTAATTTGTCAAACCCCAATTTAGCCCCAACTTATTTTTTTATTGTTTTTATTTTTACTTCCCCACTATAAATCGTCCCCTAACCCCCTTTATCGTCCTTGTTCGGCTAACCTATCCTGTCACCTAGCCTACTCCCAACCCCTACGTTCCCTTCCCGGAGGGGAATAAGGGAGAGCTAACGTCCTGCGTCGAGGCCCAACGAAGCCTCAGAATGGCCACCCCAGAGTTCGGCGATCTATAACCAAAGTGGGTCCAGCGGCCCACAACGACAGCGAGGGGATGGATGGTGCGGAGGGGTACATCTCCTAATCTACCCTATCCATTTAACTGTTAAACTACCCCGGGGCTTTCAACAAGCGCCTCTCGCTTAAACTATTGGTTCTAACAACCCAGATTCCCGTCGCCTGTGTTGGTGTCCTCACAATTTCGGGCCTCGCCCCCCAATTTTCGCTCCGTGCCCTCACACGGTCTCCTGGCTGGGACACGTGGCTCCCTTTGGCAGGCACGACCCTCTGCCGAATCTCCCGCCATGGCACCCCCGGGCACTACACTGCCTCCGAGCCTACCAGCTCCCTAACACCGGGGAGTGCCCCCCATGGCACCTCCCCTGAAACGCACACGTGGCAGGCCGGCCTCCCGGGCCCCTTTCCGAGGGTCACCCGTGCCCACTGCACTGCCCACGCGGCTAATGGCGCCCCGGGCCCCCGCACCAAGCAGGCGCACCCGTGCCCACTACTCTATCCCGGCCCCCCATGGGCCCATGGCCTACCGCGGCCGACTAGCCTGGTGCCCGGGGTACCCACTCAGCGATACTCACCTTTCGCAGCCACGCTCCCAAGCCCGTCAACAGGGCTCCTGCACCCCTCCAAATGGGTCTCGAGCCTACATTCCCACCAACAGCAAAACGACCTCCATTTTTCAATTTGACTAACCCAGCTGACTCACTTTACTCTGACCCCGGGGTCCCTTGGGCGGGAGTCACTCCTCCCCAATCACTCATCGCACCATGCATTCCCCATTCACTCCATACACACAGACCCGCTGGCCTCACTCACTCACCAAGCACGCTGCTTCCACTTCACTCTCACCAACTCTCCAACACACACACCACTGAACTCTGCCATCCTTCTAGCTACATCCCCTAACTAACTCGTGCTCCCACGTCGTCCCTTAAACTACAGCACGTTCCATTTAACCTACGTAGCTAAGCTACGTCCCCACTACACATCCACAAGTCTGTCACGGTCTTCAAAATCAAAAAATCATTTCCCATTTCCCCACCTAAATCTGGCTACAATCCCTCTAACTAATCCATTCCACAGACTCCATGAGGACTTACCCCTGCCCCATGAAGTCGGTCTAGCTAAGCTAACCCTTCCCCCTAACTAGTTTTCATCCTGTGCCCAGGTAAGGGGGTCTTTCACCCCTTGCCCAGGAATCCTGTGCACCCGAAAGTGAGGCTTGCTTTTTTTTTTTTTTCCCCATGCGCAGCACCTGCGCGGCAACTCGCGCTCTTTGCACCTTGCAACTGCCCGTGACGTCATGCAGCTGCACGTGTTCCTCGTCCCTCCTTGGACGGGACCATCCGGCAGAGATACCCCTCCTGCCGGATTCCAACCCCACGTGCAGCCATGGCGTCACCGTGCGCATAAAAAAACACAAGCCCCACGTCTCGAGGGGTTCCCCACGCGAACACATGTGCTTTGCCCGTTGGAGCTTAACACACACGATCGCGTGGAGAACCCGTCCGGTCCAAATCCATTTACCTGCCTAACTTTGTCCGTCCGCGGGATCGGCAAATCCACCGCGTGCGTTTCCGGACGGGGACTTCACTCTCGCAAGCGAGCACGTGGTGGTCTCGTGCGTTGCACAGCACGAACCGCGTGCTCACTGCTGGGTGAACCCGGCACGGTCCTCGAAACAACTACAGCCGCTACTCGGCTTTCTTTCCTCTGTCGCCGTCTCCGTCTCCATTCCACACACGCATACCTGCGTGTTACGACGCACACAGTCCACACCATCACATTCACACCGGGAGACGCGGCTGCGTGCTCCCGCATGCCAACCGACATCTCCCTCTCATACCGCTCTCTCACACACACGGTCTCCCTTACATAACCCATACCACTCACACGTGGTGCTCCATTCACTCGTCCCTCACTCACACACGCGGGGGAACTCACCCACGGTGCCTCATCCATACTCCGCGCCTCACTCACACACGCGGGGGCACTCGCCCGCGGTGCCTCATCCATACACACGGCGACACTCACACACGCGGTCTCTTCCACACACGGTGCCTCACCCACACACGCGGGGGCACTAACCCGCGGTGCCTCACTCACACTCCGTGCCTCACCCACACACGCGGGGGCACTCACCCGCGGTGCCTCACTCATACAGGCCGTTTCACTCACACACACGGCCTCTTCCACACACGGTGCCCCATCCACACCCGGCGTGCTGGGAAGCACGCACTCTGGCACCATCGCCACCACACCACTCACACGTGGTGCCTCACTCATACAGGCCGTTTCACTCACACACACGGCCTCTTCCACACACGGTGCCCCATCCACACCCGGCGTGCTGGGAAGCACGCACTCTGGCACCATCGCCACCACACCACTCACACACGGGGTCGCTTCCACACACGGGGACGCACTCACGCCTTGCACCACACACACAGGGACAACCACACTGGGGATTCGAGTCCCCACAAGGGTCTCCGGGGCCTCTATACCCCCCAAGCTCTCCGTGCACCCGTCCACAGCACTCGTCCCCTCAACCTCGCAAAGCACGACCGAACTCACCTGGTCGTGACTCGCCTCAAGGGGGCATACTCCCTCCCGTCGTTCCTGGAGGAGGCCATCCAGCTGCTCGCACTGGGTCCCTGCACGGTCCGCGAGCTCACCCCCATTGTCCTCCACTACCTCCGTGTGTGTGTGTGCGTCACTTACCCCGTCTTCATCGTGTTGTCTCTCCCCTATTTTTTCTGTCTCCCGTGTCTCTATACATTTATAAATTTCTGTTGTCCCCTCCTGTCTATTAGTCTCCGCTTCTTTCTGGCGTCTTTCCCTTATCTTTAAGTAGGTCAACCTTGCTTTCTCTTTAAGTCGCTCCCGTCCTTCCCTGTTTTTCACTCCTTGCTCTTTCACGATCTCCGCGTACCTCATCCTTGCTCTCCGTATTAATTGTTCTTTTCTCTCCCTCGCAATTACTTTCACCTCGTCTCTTGTCTCCCGAATTACTTTTTCCTTACCCGCCTCCACCGCGGGCCTGTCAGCCGTTGCACCCCTTCCAGCTCGTTTGTTCCGACACGTGGAGTCGCCATTTTAAGTTCCCCTGCTCACGGCCTTCATGCCCGCCTGCAGGCATCGGCCCATGTTCTGCGTCTCACCCCGCAGCTTTTCGTTTCTTCCCTCATTTGCTGTGTACTCGCATCAATCTTTTCGTTCATGCTTTTTATTTCTGCATTCATTTGTGCCAGCATGGTGAATAGCTGGGCCATGTCGGATGCACTCAAGTGAGCCGTTTCGGCAGGGGTTGGGGAAGGGTCTTGGTGGAGAGGGGGGGAGGTGTCATACACCGCGGCCGCTGCCGCACCCACCTCGGGCCCTGGGTTCAGTTGGGCGAGTCCGTGTTCCTGCACAATCAACATTTCCTGCTCGGGGATTCCATCCTGGACCATGGATTCTACATTACTACACATATACATTTCTAATACCCCCGGCTCCCGCTCGCCTTGAGACGCCATCTTGCTTCTCGTGAAGGGTTAATTTGCTCGCTCGTAATTTGGAGGGAATCGGGGTCGCTTCTCTCACCCCTGGACCGATTCCCGTGAATTTCGCTGGAGACAGGAGAGCCTGTTGTCCCGCTCTCCAATACCAGTGCCGCGAGGAGGGCGATGAGTTTATATCGCACGACCTGACACCAGTGTTGCGGTCTTCGCGCCCGCCGGCGTGCGACGGCCACGTAACTCGAATCGCGGCACGTCGCCCACCGGACGGACAATCCAGTCGTGACCCTCTCGGACTAACGCCGGGAACCAGTCACGGGTGGACCTTTCGGTCTCACCGCGATCGAGCCAATCAGCCCCCGCGTGGGATAGGGTTGCTCGCCAAATTCGAACTACCTAAGTACCCACGCGGAGGGTAGACCGGGCGATCGCACCTCGCCGCAGGTCGACTTCGGACACGGGCCACTTAAGCGACCCGTTCCGTACTATCAGAATAACCGAGCGGTGTTATCGTCGACCTCGACGGTTCGATTAATTATCGGGCGTATTCAGCCCACTACCAACCCTTTACGTGAAGCAAGATGGGGGTTCAATGGGGAAAAAGACGAAGCGAAGCGGGAAACAGTTCAACAATAAAGCACATTTATTCGCGACGAACGGAAAGCACACAAATACAATTCCACCAAATGCACACAAAAAAGAAAACACAATTCCATTTACACAAAAAGCAAACATAAAAGTGAAAACACAGTGCAGAGCTAATTCCGACTACCGAGCACACGGCAACACTTATACAATTCTACTTCACAGACGGCGCCGACAACACATACCCAAAACCAAGGAAAAGAAATACCCTCAAGAATGAGGTAGGCCTGGGGCCGAGACCTGGTCGGGCCTACCCGTCTGGTGATGAGACGCGGAGCGGCGATGGCCCCGCAACCCGCGGGCCTCGTGGACAGTGCCTGGCAGGGGGTGGGAAAAGGGGCCCCCTTGGTCGCACTATCTCAGCGCGGGGGGAAACAGGAGGGGGTTGCTGATGCTCGGGGTATAGAGGATCTTTATTATGTGCGACGAGCGTCTCCACCTCGGCCAGGTCGCGCTGCCGGCCTCCCTCGGGCGCGCAGCTCCCTGCACGACGCGAGCACCCTTCGTCCGCCCTCGCCGCCTCTCCACAGCTCGTCCCCTCCGTTCCGACTTCAACGCACACGACGAGCAGCTCCACCGCCCGCGAAGTCTTGACTCTCTGTTCCGACTCCTTCGCCTCGTTCCGACTCCTTCGCCTCCGACTTTTACGACTCCTTTGACTGACGAACACCGTCCTTTTATCCCCCCGTAACTTCGCCTTTGACCCCCTCCCTTTGACCTTTCACCTCGCTCCCCATTGGCCCGAGAAAAAGTGGGCGTGAAGGCTTTTTGATCCACAAATTTGCATATATCGATCGCCCTGGGGGCGGGGCCAATTCGCCCCTCGCTCACCGATTGGACGGCAAAAAGTGGGCGTGTGTCGTTTTGGATCCGTTTTTGAAGCAGAAAATCCGTGATTTTGTACACGCTGTTCAACGTGCGCCCTACACGAGTCCAGCATCGGTGCCCATGAGTGGCGCGAGATGACGGTGATGCGATGGTGGCGAGTTGTGACGGTAAAGGTCGTGGCGGTTGTGGTGAAGCGGCGTTGTGGTTGGTGGTTGATGTTGTGGTTGTGATCATGGCGGTTGGTCCAAAATAAAGATAGTGAAAGAAAAACGGCTATCCTGAAGAGTCGCAGCACGTATAAATGACATGTATTCCCACTAGACAACGGGTTTGGGCCTAACTACACATGCACTTACCGAGATACCTCACCTAAGGGACCTGAATGGTGGTTTGCGAATCTGGTAACCACAACACTACCCGCTTCCCTTTTTACAGACTCGTCCCGAGTCGTCAAATTTTCGTGTGCCATCATGTGTAGTTTTCCCCTAGTACACTTTACCTACGGATCCCTGAGTGCGACATTCATGGTATTCGTGTCCCCAAAATAAATAACCTGAGGGCTGCGTAACTACCTAAACAAACTCACTCACACGGACGACTTAAATAAAATTGCCGGCGCTAAGACATACATGCCGGGGCGCACTCATATGTACAGTACATCTTAACCTTAACTTACAAATTTTACACTAAACCATGGCCCAGGATCATCGAACTCTGCAAAAAGAAAGCAGTTCGCAGGGAGCCAGGCTGCCCGCATGCAGTCTCTGACTCAAACAATGCAGGTGACGGAACGTGGCTGGCTGCTCACACGCAGTCCAAGGCCTTCCCTTTTGAACTGAACGCAGTGAACCACAACGGTGCTTGGGCTGCACAACGCAGTCTCCGTGCCAGCTCAAGTGGCACACGCAATGAGCACAACGAATGGATGCATGAGAACGCAAACACGGTGCACGGGCCGCCACTGCAGGCCCGTGTTGTAGCTGCCAACAGGGCAGTTCTTGCAGCTTCCAAACTGTTGCTTTTACGATCCTGGCGCACATGGAAATGAACAGGGGTTGGCAAAGCAAAAATTGAACGGGGCTGGTGAACGTGGGCAGTGGGCATGGCATGGCAAAGGTAGCAGGCAAACACAGCCCGCAGAAGAAGGCCGCTGCAGGCAAACATAGCGGGCAGATGAACTGGCCGGCACAGGCCTTGAAGCAAACACGGCCAGCCGATGGCACAGGCCTTGCAGCAAAACAACAGCTGCCGATGAAGTTGGCCGGCCTCCGCCTTGAAGCAAAACACGGCCAGCCGATGAAGTTGGCCAGCTCTTGCCGTTCAGTGGAGGTTGGTGGAGGGAGTGCGGTGGTGCTGGCCATATATATGTATATATATATATATATATATATATATATATATATATATATATATATATATATATATATATATATATATATATATATGTATATATGTATATATATATATGTATATATATATATGTATAAGGCGGGCTCGGACCTACCTACCTGTCTCCCTCCCAACCTATCGCCTTTGCCTGTCACTGTACATACCCACTCCCTTAATTTGTCAAACCCCAATTTAGCCCCAACTTATTTTTTTATTGTTTTTATTTTTACTTCCCCACTATAAATCGTCCCCTAACCCCCTTTATCGTCCTTGTTCGGCTAACCTATCCTGTCACCTAGCCTACTCCCAACCCCTACGTTCCCTTCCCGGAGGGGAATAAGGGAGAGCTAACGTCCTGCGTCGAGGCCCAACGAAGCCTCAGAATGGCCACCCCAGAGTTCGGCGATCTATAACCAAAGTGGGTCCAGCGGCCCACAACGACAGCGAGGGGATGGATGGTGCGGAGGGGTACATCTCCTAATCTACCCTATCCATTTAACTGTTAAACTACCCCGGGGCTTTCAACAAGCGCCTCTCGCTTAAACTATTGGTTCTAACAACCCAGATTCCCGTCGCCTGTGTTGGTGTCCTCACAATTTCGGGCCTCGCCCCCAATTTTCGCTCCGTGCCCTCACACGGTCTCCTGGCTGGGACACGTGGCTCCCTTTGGCAGGCACGACCCTCTGCCGAATCTCCCGCCATGGCACCCCGGGCACTACACTGCCTCCGAGCCTACCAGCTCCCTAACACCGGGAGTGCCCCCATGGCACCTCCCCTGAAACGCACACGTGGCAGGCCGGCCTCCCGGGCCCCTTTCCGAGGGTCACCCGTGCCCACTGCACTGCCCACGCGGCTAATGGCGCCCCGGGCCCCCGCACCAAGCAGGCGCACCCGTGCCCACTACTCTATCCCGGCCCCCCATGGGCCCATGGCCTACCGCGGCCGACTAGCCTGGTGCCCGGGGTACCCACTCAGCGATACTCACCTTTCGCAGCCACGCTCCCAAGCCCGTCAACAGGGCTCCTGCACCCCTCCAAATGGGTCTCGAGCCTACATTCCCACCAACAGCAAAACGACCTCCATTTTTCAATTTGACTAACCCAGCTGACTCACTTTACTCTGACCCCGGGGTCCCTTGGGCGGGAGTCACTCCTCCCCCCAATCACTCATCGCACCATGCATTCCCCATTCACTCCATACACACAGACCCGCTGGCCTCACTCACTCACCAAGCACATGCTTCCACTTCACTCACCAACTCTTCAACACACACACCACTGAACTCTGCCATCCTTCTAGCTACATCCCCTAACTAACTCGTGCTCCCACGTCGTCCCTTAAACTACAGCACGTTCCATTTAACCTACGTAGCTAAGCTACGTCCCCACTACACATCCACAAGTCTGTCACGGTCTTTCAAAATCAAAAAAATCATTTCCCATTTCCCAACCTAAATCTGGCTACAATCCCTCTAACTAATCCATTCCACGGACTCCATGAGGACTTACCCCTGCCCCATGAAGTCGGTCTAGCTAAGCTAACCCTTCCCCCTAACTAGTTTTCATCCTGTGCCCAGGTAAGGGGGTCTTTCACCCCTTGCCCAGGAATCCTGTGCACCCGAAAGTGAGGCTTGCTTTTTTTTTTTTTCCCCATGCGCAGCACCTGCGCGGCAACTCGCGCTCTTTGCACCTTGCAACTGCCCGTGACGTCATGCAGCTGCACGTGTTCCTCGTCCCTCCTTGGACGGGACCATCCGGCAGAGATACCCCTCCTGCCGGATTCCAACCCCACGTGCAGCCATGGCGTCACCGTGCGCATAAAAAAACACAAGCCCCACGTCTCGAGGGGTTCCCCACGCGAACACATGTGCTTTGCCCGTTGGAGCTTAACACACACGATCGCGTGGAGAACCCGTCCGGTCCAAATCCATTTACCTGCCTAACTTTGTCCGTCCGCGGGATCGGCAAATCCACCGCGTGCGTTTCCGGACGGGGACTTCACTCTCGCAAGCGAGCACGTGGTGGTCTCGTGCGTTGCACAGCACGAACCGCGTGCTCACTGCTGGGTGAACCCGGCACGGTCCTCGAAACAACTACAGCCGCTACTCGGCTTTCTTTCCTCTGTCGCCGTCTCCGTCTCCATTCCACACACGCATACCTGCGTGTTACGACGCACACAGTCCACACCATCACATTCACACCGGGAGACGCGGCTGCGTGCTCCCGCATGCCAACCGACATCTCCCTCTCATACCGCTCTCTCACACACACGGTCTCCCTTACATAACCCATACCACTCACACGTGGTGCTCCATTCACTCGTCCCTCACTCACACACGCGGGGAACTCACCCACGGTGCCTCATCCATACTCCGCGCCTCACTCACACACGCGGGGGCACTCGCCCGCGGTGCCTCATCCATACACACGGCGACACTCACACACGCGGTCTCTTCCACACACGGTGCCTCACCCACACACGCGGGGGCACTAACCCGCGGTGCCTCACTCACACTCCGTGCCTCACCCACACACGCGGGGGCACTCACCCGCGGTGCCTCACTCATACAGGCCGTTTCACTCACACACACGGCCTCTTCCACACACGGTGCCCCATCCACACCCGGCGTGCTGGGAAGCACGCACTCTGGCACCATCGCCACCACACCACTCACACGTGGTGCCTCACTCATACAGGCCGTTTCACTCACACACACGGCCTCTTCCACACACGGTGCCCCATCCACACCCGGCGTGCTGGGAAGCACGCACTCTGGCACCATCGCCACCACACCACTCACACACGGGGTCGCTTCCACACACGGGGACGCACTCACGCCTTGCACCACACACACAGGGACAACCACACTGGGGATTCGAGTCCCCACAAGGGTCTCCGGGGCCTCTATACCCCCAAGCTCTCCGTGCACCCGTCCACAGCACTCGTCCCCTCAACCTCGCAAAGCACGACCGAACTCACCTGGTCGTGACTCGCCTCAAGGGGGCATACTCCCTCCCCTCGTTCCTGGAGGAGGCCATCCAGCTGCTCGCACTGGGTCCCTGCACGGTCCGCGAGCTCACCCCCATTGTCCTCCACTACCTCCGTGTGTGTGTGTGCGTCACTTACCCCGTCTTCATCGTGTTGTCTCTCCCCTATTTTTTCTGTCTCCCGTGTCTCTATACATTTATAAATTTCTGTTGTCCCCTCCTGTCTATTAGTCTCCGCTTCTTTCTGGCGTCTTTCCCTTATCTTTAAGTAGGTCAACCTTGCTTTCTCTTTAAGTCGCTCCCGTCCTTCCCTGTTTTTCACTCCTTGCTCTTTCACGATCTCCGCGTACCTCATCCTTGCTCTCCGTATTAATTGTTCTTTTCTCTCCCTCGCAATTACTTTCACCTCGTCTCTTGTCTCCCGAATTACTTTTTCCTTACCCGCCTCCACCGCGGGCCTGTCAGCCGTTGCACCCCCTTCCAGCTCGTTTGTTCCGACACGTGGAGTCGCCATTTTAAGTTCCCTGCTCACGGCCTTCATGCCCGCCTGCAGGCATCGGCCCATGTTCTGCGTCTCACCCCGCAGCTTTTTCGTTTCTTCCCTCATTTGCTGTGTACTCGCATCAATCTTTTCGTTCATGCTTTTTATTTCTGCATTCATTTGTGCCAGCATGGTGAATAGCTGGGCCATGTCGGATGCACTCAAGTGAGCCGTTTCGGCAGGGGTTGGGGAAGGGTCTTGGTGGAGAGGGGGGGAGGTGTCATACACCGCGGCCGCTGCCGCACCCACCTCGGGCCCTGGGTTCAGTTGGGCGAGTCCGTGTTCCTGCACAATCAACATTTCCTGCTCGGGGATTCCATCCTGGACCATGGATTCTACATTACTACACATATACATTTCTAATACCCCCGGCTCCCGCTCGCCTTGAGACGCCATCTTGCTTCTCGTGAAGGGTTAATTTGCTCGCTCGTAATTTGGAGGGAATCGGGGTCGCTTCTCTCACCCCTGGACCGATTCCCGTGAATTTCGCTGGAGACAGGAGAGCCTGTTGTCCCGCTCTCCAATACCAGTGCCGCGAGGAGGGCGATGAGTTTATATCGCACGACCTGACACCAGTGTTGCGGTCTTCGCGCCCGCCGGCGTGCGACGGCCACGTAACTCGAATCGCGGCACGTCGCCCACCGGACGGACAATCCAGTCGTGACCCTCTCGGACTAACGCCGGGAACCAGTCACGGGTGGACCTTTCGGTCTCACCGCGATCGAGCCAATCAGCCCCCGCGTGGGATAGGGTTGCTCGCCAAATTCGAACTACCTAAGTACCCACGCGGAGGGTAGACCGGGCGATCGCACCTCGCCGCAGGTCGACTTCGGACACGGGCCACTTAGCGACCCGTTCCGTACTATCAGAATAACCGAGCGGTGTTATCGTCGACCTCGACGGTTCGATTAATTATCGGGCGTATTCAGCCCACTACCAACCCTTTACGTGAAGCAAGATGGGGGTTCAATGGGGAAAAAGACGAAGCGAAGCGGGAAACAGTTCAACAATAAAGCACATTTATTCGCGACGAACGGAAAGCACACAAATACAATTCCACCAAATGCACACAAAAAGAAAACACAATTCCATTTACACAAAAAGCAAACATAAAAGTGAAAACACAGTGCAGAGCTAATTCCGACTACCGAGCACACGGCAACACTTATACAATTCTACTTCACAGACGGCGCCGACAACACATACCCAAAACCAAGGAAAAGAAATACCCTCAAGAATGAGGTAGGCCTGGGGCCGAGACCTGGTCGGGCCTACCCGTCTGGTGATGAGACGCGGAGCGGCGATGGCCCCGCAACCCGCGGGCCTCGTGGACAGTGCCTGGCAGGGGGCGGGGAACGGCGCCCCCTTGGTCGCACTATCTCAGCGCGGGGGGAAACAGGAGGGGGTTGCTGATGCTCGGGGTATAGAGGATCTTTATTATGTGCGACGAGCGTCTCCACCTCGGCCAGGACGCGCTGCCGGCCTCCCTCGGGCGCGCAGCTCCTGCACGACGCGAGCACCCCCTCGTCCGCCCTCGCCGCCTCTCCACAGCTCGTCCCCTCCGTTCCGACTTCAACGCACACGACGAGCAGCTCCACCGCCCGCGAAGTCTTGACTCTCTGTTCCGACTCCTTCGCCTCGTTCCGACTCCTTCGCCTCCGACTTTTACGACTCCTTTGACTGACGAACACCGTCCTTTTATCCCCCCGTACCTTCGCCCTTGACCCCCTCCCTTTGACCTTTCACCCCGCTCCCCATTGGCCCGAGAAAAAGTGGGCGTGAAGGCTCTTTGATTCACAAATTTGCATATATCGATCGCCCTGGGGGCGGGCCAATTCGCCCCTCGCTCACCGATTGGACGGCAAAAAGTGGGCGTGTGTCGTTTTGGATCCGTTTTTGAAGCAGAAAATCCGTGATTTTGTACACGCTGTTCAACGTGCGCCCTACACGAGTCCAGCATCGGTGCCCATGAGTGGCGCGAGATGACGGTGATGCGATGGTGGCGAGTTGTGACGGTAAAGGTCGTGGCGGTTGTGGTGAAGCGGCGTTGTGGTTGGTGGTTGATGTTGTGGTTGTGATCATGGCGGTTGGTCCAAAATAAAGATAGTGAAAGAAAAACGGCTATCCTGAAGAGTCGCAGCACGTATAAATGACATGTATTCCCACTAGACAACGGGTTTGGGCCTAACTACACATGCACTTACCGAGATACCTCACCTAAGGGACCTGAATGGTGGTTTGCGAATCTGGTAACCACAACACTACCCCTTCCCTTTTTACAGACTCGTCCCGAGTCGTCAAATTTTCGTGTGCCATCATGTGTAGTTTTCCCCTAGTACACTTTACCTACGGATCCCTGAGTGCGACATTCATGGTATTCGTGTCCCCAAAATAAATAACCTGAGGGCTGCGTAACTACCTAAACAAACTCACTCACACGGACGACTTAAATAAAATTGCCGGCGCTAAGACATACATGCCGGGGGCGCACTCATATGTACAGTACATCTTAACCTTAACTTACAAATTTTACACTAAACCATGGCCCAGGATCATCGAACTCTGCAAAAGAAAGCAGTTCGCAGGGAGCCAGGCTGCCCGCATGCAGTCTCTGACTCAAACAATGCAGGTGACGGAACGTGGCTGGCTGCTCACACGCAGTCCAAGGCCTTCCCTTTTGAACTGAACGCAGTGAACCACAACGGTGCTTGGGCTGCACAACGCAGTCTCCGTGCCAGCTCAAGTGGCACACGCAATGAGCACAACGAATGGATGCTGAACTGAATGCAGTGAACCACAACGGTGCAGCTGCACAGTCTCCGTGCCAGCTCAAGTGGCACACGCAATGAGCACAACGAATGGATGCATGGATGGACGCAAACACGGTGCACGGGCCGCCACTGCAGGCCCGTGTTGTAGCTGCCAACAGGGCAGTTCTTGCAGCTTCCAAACTGTTGCTTTTACGATCCTGGCGCACATGGAAATGAACAGGGGTTGGCAAAGCAAAAATTGAACGGGGCTGGTGAACGTGGGCAGTGGGCATGGCATGGCAAAGGTAGCAGGCAAACACAGCCCGCAGAAGAAGGCCGCTGCAGGCAAACATAGCGGGCAGATGAACTGGCCGGCACAGGCCTTGAAGCAAACACGGCCAGCCGATGGCACAGGCCTTGCAGCAAAACAACAGCTGCCGATGAAGTTGGCCGGCCTCCGCCTTGAAGCAAAACACGGCCAGCCGATGAAGTTGGCCAGCTCTTGCCGTTCAGTGGAGGTTGGTGGAGGGAGTGCGGTGGTGCTGGCCATATATATGTATATATATATATATATATATATATATATATATATATATGTATATATATATATATGTATATATATATGTATATATGTATATATATATATGTATATATATATATGTATAAGGCGGGCTCGGACCTACCTACCTGTCTCCCTCCCAACCTATCGCCTTTGCCTGTCACTGTACATACCCACTCCCTTAATTTGTCAAACCCCAATTTAGCCCCAACTTATTTTTTTATTGTTTTTATTTTTACTTCCCCACTATAAATCGTCCCCTAACCCCCTTTATCGTCCTTGTTCGGCTAACCTATCCTGTCACCTAGCCTACTCCCAACCCCTACGTTCCCTTCCCGGAGGGGAATAAGGGAGAGCTAACGTCCTGCGTCGAGGCCCAACGAAGCCTCAGAATGGCCACCCCAGAGTTCGGCGATCTATAACCAAAGTGGGTCCAGCGGCCCACAACGACAGCGAGGGGATGGATGGTGCGGAGGGGTACATCTCCTAATCTACCCTATCCATTTAACTGTTAAACTACCCCGGGGCTTTCAACAAGCGCCTCTCGCTTAAACTATTGGTTCTAACAACCCAGATTCCCGTCGCCTGTGTTGGTGTCCTCACAATTTCGGGCCTCGCCCCCCAATTTTCGCTCCGTGCCCTCACACGGTCTCCTGGCTGGGACACGTGGCTCCCTTTGGCAGGCACGACCCTCTGCCGAATCTCCCGCCATGGCACCCCCGGGCACTACACTGCCTCCGAGCCTACCAGCTCCCTAACACCGGGGAGTGCCCCCCATGGCACCTCCCCTGAAACGCACACGTGGCAGGCCGGCCTCCCGGGCCCCTTTCCGAGGGTCACCCGTGCCCACTGCACTGCCCACGCGGCTAATGGCGCCCCGGGCCCCCGCACCAAGCAGGCGCACCCGTGCCCACTACTCTATCCCGGCCCCCCATGGGCCCATGGCCTACCGCGGCCGACTAGCCTGGTGCCCGGGGTACCCACTCAGCGATACTCACCTTTCGCAGCCACGCTCCCAAGCCCGTCAACAGGGCTCCTGCACCCCTCCAAATGGGTCTCGAGCCTACATTCCCACCAACAGCAAAACGACCTCCATTTTTCAATTTGACTAACCCAGCTGACTCACTTTACTCTGACCCCGGGGTCCCTTGGGCGGGAGTCACTCCTCCCCCCAATCACTCATCGCACCATGCATTCCCCATTCACTCCATACACACAGACCCGCTGGCCTCACTCACTCACCAAGCACATGCTTCCACTTCACTCACCAACTCTTCAACACACACACCACTGAACTCTGCCATCCTTCTAGCTACATCCCCTAACTAACTCGTGCTCCCACGTCGTCCCTTAAACTACAGCACGTTCCATTTAACCTACGTAGCTAAGCTACGTCCCCACTACACATCCACAAGTCTGTCACGGTCTTCAAAATCAAAAAAAATCATTTCCCATTTCCCAACCTAAATCTGGCTACAATCCCTCTAACTAATCCATTCCACGGACTCCATGAGGACTTACCCCTGCCCCATGAAGTCGGTCTAGCTAAGCTAACCCTTCCCCCTAACTAGTTTTCATCCTGTGCCCAGGTAAGGGGGTCTTCCACCCCTTTCCCAGGAATCCTTTGCACCCGAAAGTGAGGCTTGCTTTTTTTTTTTTTTTTTCATGCGCAGCACCTGCGCGGCAACTCGCGCTCTTTGCACCTTGCAACTGCCCGTGACGTCATGCAGCTGCACGTGTTCCTCGTCCCTCCTTGGACGGGACCATCCGGCAGAGATACCCCTCCTGCCGGATTCCAACCCCACGTGCAGCCATGGCGTCACCGTGCGCATAAAAAAACACAAGCCCCACGTCTCGAGGGGTTCCCCACGCGAACACATGTGCTTTGCCCGTTGGAGCTTAACACACACGATCGCGTGGAGAACCCGTCCGGTCCAAATCCATTTACCTGCCTAACTTTGTCCGTCCGCGGGATCGGCAAATCCACCGCGTGCGTTTCCGGACGGGGACTTCACTCTCGCAAGCGAGCACGTGGTGGTCTCGTGCGTTGCACAGCACGAACCGCGTGCTCACTGCTGGGTGAACCCGGCACGGTCCTCGAAACAACTACAGCCGCTACTCGGCTTTCTTTCCTCTGTCGCCGTCTCCGTCTCCATTCCACACACGCATACCTGCGTGTTACGACGCACACAGTCCACACCATCACATTCACACCGGGAGACGCGGCTGCGTGCTCCCGCATGCCAACCGACATCTCCCTCTCATACCGCTCTCTCACACACACGGTCTCCCTTACATAACCCATACCACTCACACGTGGTGCTCCATTCACTCGTCCCTCACTCACACACGCGGGGGAACTCACCCACGGTGCCTCATCCATACTCCGCGCCTCACTCACACACGCGGGGGCACTCGCCCGCGGTGCCTCATCCATACACACGGCGACACTCACACACGCGGTCTCTTCCACACACGGTGCCTCACCCACACACGCGGGGGCACTAACCCGCGGTGCCTCACTCACACTCCGTGCCTCACCCACACACGCGGGGGCACTCACCCGCGGTGCCTCACTCATACAGGCCGTTTCACTCACACACACGGCCTCTTCCACACACGGTGCCCCATCCACACCCGGCGTGCTGGGAAGCACGCACTCTGGCACCATCGCCACCACACCACTCACACGTGGTGCCTCACTCATACAGGCCGTTTCACTCACACACACGGCCTCTTCCACACACGGTGCCCCATCCACACCCGGCGTGCTGGGAAGCACGCACTCTGGCACCATCGCCACCACACCACTCACACACGGGGTCGCTTCCACACACGGGGACGCACTCACGCCTTGCACCACACACACAGGGACAACCACACTGGGGATTCGAGTCCCCACAAGGGTCTCCGGGGCCTCTATACCCCCCAAGCTCTCCGTGCACCCGTCCACAGCACTCGTCCCCTCAACCTCGCAAAGCACGACCGAACTCACCTGGTCGTGACTCGCCTCAAGGGGGCATACTCCCTCCCCTCGTTCCTGGAGGAGGCCATCCAGCTGCTCGCACTGGGTCCCTGCACGGTCCGCGAGCTCACCCCCATTGTCCTCCACTACCTCCGTGTGTGTGTGTGCGTCACTTACCCCGTCTTCATCGTGTTGTCTCTCCCCTATTTTTTCTGTCTCCCGTGTCTCTATACATTTATAAATTTCTGTTGTCCCCTCCTGTCTATTAGTCTCCGCTTCTTTCTGGCGTCTTTCCCTTATCTTTAAGTAGGTCAACCTTGCTTTCTCTTTAAGTCGCTCCCGTCCTTCCCTGTTTTTCACTCCTTGCTCTTTCACGATCTCCGCGTACCTCATCCTTGCTCTCCGTATTAATTGTTCTTTTCTCTCCCTCGCAATTACTTTCACCTCGTCTCTTGTCTCCCGAATTACTTTTTCCTTACCCGCCTCCACCGCGGGCCTGTCAGCCGTTGCACCCCCTTCCAGCTCGTTTGTTCCGACACGTGGAGTCGCCATTTTAAGTTCCCTGCTCACGGCCTTCATGCCCGCCTGCAGGCATCGGCCCATGTTCTGCGTCTCACCCCGCAGCTTTTTCGTTTCTTCCCTCATTTGCTGTGTACTCGCATCAATCTTTTCGTTCATGCTTTTTATTTCTGCATTCATTTGTGCCAGCATGGTGAATAGCTGGGCCATGTCGGATGCACTCAAGTGAGCCGTTTCGGCAGGGGTTGGGGAAGGGTCTTGGTGGAGAGGGGGAGGTGTCATACACCGCGGCCGCTGCCGCACCCACCTCGGGCCCTGGGTTCAGTTGGGCGAGTCCGTGTTCCTGCACAATCAACATTTCCTGCTCGGGGATTCCATCCTGGACCATGGATTCTACATTACTACACATATACATTTCTAATACCCCCGGCTCCCGCTCGCCTTGAGACGCCATCTTGCTTCTCGTGAAGGGTTAATTTGCTCGCTCGTAATTTGGAGGGAATCGGGGTCGCTTCTCTCACCCCTGGACCGATTCCCGTGAATTTCGCTGGAGACAGGAGAGCCTGTTGTCCCGCTCTCCAATACCAGTGCCGCGAGGAGGGCGATGAGTTTATATCGCACGACCTGACACCAGTGTTGCGGTCTTCGCGCCCGCCGGCGTGCGACGGCCACGTAACTCGAATCGCGGCACGTCGCCCACCGGACGGACAATCCAGTCGTGACCCTCTCGGACTAACGCCGGGAACCAGTCACGGGTGGACCTTTCGGTCTCACCGCGATCGAGCCAATCAGCCCCCGCGTGGGATAGGGTTGCTCGCCAAATTCGAACTACCTAAGTACCCACGCGGAGGGTAGACCGGGCGATCGCACCTCGCCGCAGGTCGACTTCGGACACGGGCCACTTAGCGACCCGTTCCGTACTATCAGAATAACCGAGCGGTGTTATCGTCGACCTCGACGGTTCGATTAATTATCGGGCGTATTCAGCCCACTACCAACCCTTTACGTGAAGCAAGATGGGGGTTCAATGGGGAAAAAGACGAAGCGAAGCGGGAAACAGTTCAACAATAAAGCACATTTATTCGCGACGAACGGAAAGCACACAAATACAATTCCACCAAATGCACACAAAAAGAAAACACAATTCCATTTACACAAAAAGCAAACATAAAAGTGAAAACACAGTGCAGAGCTAATTCCGACTACCGAGCACACGGCAACACTTATACAATTCTACTTCACAGACGGCGCCGACAACACATACCCAAAACCAAGGAAAAGAAATACCCTCAAGAATGAGGTAGGCCTGGGGCCGAGACCTGGTCGGGCCTACCCGTCTGGTGATGAGACGCGGAGCGGCGATGGCCCCGCAACCCGCGGGCCTCGTGGACAGTGCCTGGCAGGGGGGTGGGAACGGGGCCCCCTTGGTCGCACTATCTCAGCGCGGGGGGGAAACAGGAGGGGGTTGCTGATGCTCGGGGTATAGAGGATCTTTATTATGTGCGACGAGCGTCTCCACCTCGGCCAGGTCGCGCTGCCGGCCTCCCTCGGGCGCGCAGCTCCCTGCACGACGCGAGCACCCCCTCGTCCGCCCTCGCCGCCTCTCCACAGCTCGTCCCCTCCGTTCCGACTTCAACGCACACGACGAGCAGCTCCACCGCCCGCGAAGTCTTGACTCTCTGTTCCGACTCCTTCGCCTCGTTCCGACTCCTTCGCCTCCGACTTTTACGACTCCTTTGACTGACGAACACCGTCCTTTTATCCCCCCCCGTAACTTCGCCTTTGACCCCCTCCCTTTGACCTTTCACCTCGCTCCCCATTGGCCCGAGAAAAAGTGGGCGTGAAGGCTTTTTGATCCACAAATTTGCATATATCGATCGCCCTGGGGGCGGGGCCAATTCGCCCCTCGCTCACCGATTGGACGGCAAAAAGTGGGCGTGTGTCGTTTTGGATCCGTTTTTGAAGCAGAAAATCCGTGATTTTGTACACGCTGTTCAACGTGCGCCCTACACGAGTCCAGCATCGGTGCCCATGAGTGGCGCGAGATGACGGTGATGCGATGGTGGCGAGTTGTGACGGTAAAGGTCGTGGCGGTTGTGGTGAAGCGGCGTTGTGGTTGGTGGTTGATGTTGTGGTTGTGATCATGGCGGTTGGTCCAAAATAAAGATAGTGAAAGAAAAACGGCTATCCTGAAGAGTCGCAGCACGTATAAATGACATGTATTCCCACTAGACAACGGGTTTGGGCCTAACTACACATGCACTTACCGAGATACCTCACCTAAGGGACCTGAATGGTGGTTTGCGAATCTGGTAACCACAACACTACCCCTTCCCTTTTTACAGACTCGTCCCGAGTCGTCAAATTTTCGTGTGCCATCATGTGTAGTTTTCCCCTAGTACACTTTACCTACGGATCCCTGAGTGCGACATTCATGGTATTCGTGTCCCCAAAATAAATAACCTGAGGGCTGCGTAACTACCTAAACAAACTCACTCACACGGACGACTTAAATAAAATTGCCGGCGCTAAGACATACATGCCGGGGCGCACTCATATGTACAGTACATCTTAACCTTAACTTACAAATTTTACACTAAACCATGGCCCAGGATCATTGAACTCTGCAAAAGAAAGCAGTTCGCAGGGAGCCAGGCTGCCCGCATGCAGTCTCTGACTCAAACAATGCAGGTGACGGAACGTGGCTGGCTGCTCACACGCAGTCCAAGGCCTTCCCTTTTGAACTGAACGCAGTGAACCACAACGGTGCTTGGGCTGCACAACGCAGTCTCCGTGCCAGCTCAAGTGGCACACGCAATGAGCACAACGAATGGATGCATGAACGCAAACACGGTGCACGGGCCGCCACTGCAGGCCCGTGTTGTAGCTGCCAACAGGGCAGTTCTTGCAGCTTCCAAACTGTTGCTTTTACGATCCTGGCGCACATGGAAATGAACAGGGGGTTGGCAAAGCAAAAATTGAACGGGGCTGGTGAACGTGGGCAGTGGGCATGGCATGGCAAAGGTAGCAGGCAAACACAGCCCGCAGAAGAAGGCCGCTGCAGGCAAACATAGCGGGCAGATGAACTGGCCGGCACAGGCCTTGAAGCAAACACGGCCAGCCGATGGCACAGGCCTTGCAGCAAAACAACAGCTGCCGATGAAGTTGGCCGGCCTCCGCCTTGAAGCAAAACACGGCCAGCCGATGAAGTTGGCCAGCTCTTGCCGTTCAGTGGAGGTTGGTGGAGGGAGTGCGGTGGTGCTGGCCATATATATGTATATATATATATATATATATATATATATATATGTATATATATATATATATGTATATATATATGTATATATGTATATATATATATGTATATATATATATGTATAAGGCGGGCTCGGACCTACCTACCTGTCTCCCTCCCAACCTATCGCCTTTGCCTGTCACTGTACATACCCACTCCCTTAATTTGTCAAACCCCAATTTAGCCCCAACTTATTTTTTTATTGTTTTTATTTTTACTTCCCCACTATAAATCGTCCCCTAACCCCCTTTATCGTCCTTGTTCGGCTAACCTATCCTGTCACCTAGCCTACTCCCAACCCCTACGTTCCCTTCCCGGAGGGGAATAAGGGAGAGCTAACGTCCTGCGTCGAGGCCCAACGAAGCCTCAGAATGGCCACCCCAGAGTTCGGCGATCTATAACCAAAGTGGGTCCAGCGGCCCACAACGACAGCGAGGGGATGGATGGTGCGGAGGGGTACATCTCCTAATCTACCCTATCCATTTAACTGTTAAACTACCCCGGGGCTTTCAACAAGCGCCTCTCGCTTAAACTATTGGTTCTAACAACCCAGATTCCCGTCGCCTGTGTTGGTGTCCTCACAATTTCGGGCCTCGCCCCCCAATTTTCGCTCCGTGCCCTCACACGGTCTCCTGGCTGGGACACGTGGCTCCCTTTGGCAGGCACGACCCTCTGCCGAATCTCCCGCCATGGCACCCCCGGGCACTACACTGCCTCCGAGCCTACCAGCTCCCTAACACCGGGGAGTGCCCCCCATGGCACCTCCCCTGAAACGCACACGTGGCAGGCCGGCCTCCCGGGCCCCTTTCCGAGGGTCACCCGTGCCCACTGCACTGCCCACGCGGCTAATGGCGCCCCGGGCCCCCGCACCAAGCAGGCGCACCCGTGCCCACTACTCTATCCCGCCCCCCATGGGCCCATGGCCTACCGCGGCCGACTAGCCTGGTGCCCGGGGTACCCACTCAGCGATACTCACCTTTCGCAGCCACGCTCCCAAGCCCGTCAACAGGGCTCCTGCACCCCTCCAAATGGGTCTCGAGCCTACATTCCCACCAACAGCAAAACGACCTCCATTTTTCAATTTGACTAACCCAGCTGACTCACTTTACTCTGACCCCGGGGTCCCTTGGGCGGGAGTCACTCCTCCCCCCAATCACTCATCGCACCATGCATTCCCCATTCACTCCATACACACAGACCCGCTGGCCTCACTCACTCACCAAGCACATGCTTCCACTTCACTCACCAACTCTTCAACACACACACCACTGAACTCTGCCATCCTTCTAGCTACATCCCCTAACTAACTCGTGCTCCCACGTCGTCCCTTAAACTACAGCACGTTCCATTTAACCTACGTAGCTAAGCTACGTCCCCACTACACATCCACAAGTCTGTCACGGTCTTCAAAATCAAAAAATCATTTCCCATTTTCCCAACCTAAATCTGGCTACAATCCCTCTAACTAATCCATTCCACGGACTCCATGAGGACTTACCCCTGCCCCATGAAGTCGGTCTAGCTAAGCTAACCCTTCCCCCTAACTAGTTTTCATCCTGTGCCCTAGGTTAAGGGGGTCTTTCACCCCTTGCCCAGGAATCCTGTACACCCGAAAGTGAGGCTTGCTTTTTCCTTTTCCCATGCGCAGCACCTGCGCGGCAACTCGCGCTCTTTGCACTTTGCAACTGCCCGTGACGTCATGCAGCTGCACTGGTTCCTCGTCCCTCCTTGGACGGGACCATCCGGCAGAGATACCCCTCCTGCCGGATTCCAACCCCACGTGCAGCCATGGCGTCACCGTGCGCATAAAAAAACACAAGCCCCACGTCTCGAGGGGTTCCCCACGCGAACACATGTGCTTTGCCCGTTGGAGCTTAACACACACGATCGCGTGGAGAACCCGTCCGGTCCAAATCCATTTACCTGCCTAACTTTGTCCGTCCGCGGGATCGGCAAATCCACCGCGTGCGTTTCCGGACGGGGACTTCACTCTCGCAAGCGAGCACGTGGTGGTCTCGTGCGTTGCACAGCACGAACCGCGTGCTCACTGCTGGGTGAACCCGGCACGGTCCTCGAAACAACTACAGCCGCTACTCGGCTTTCTTTCCTCTGTCGCCGTCTCCGTCTCCATTCCACACACGCATACCTGCGTGTTACGACGCACACAGTCCACACCATCACATTCACACCGGGAGACGCGGCTGCGTGCTCCCGCATGCCAACCGACATCTCCCTCTCATACCGCTCTCTCACACACACGGTCTCCCTTACATAACCCATACCACTCACACGTGGTGCTCCATTCACTCGTCCCTCACTCACACACGCGGGGGAACTCACCCACGGTGCCTCATCCATACTCCGCGCCTCACTCACACACGCGGGGCACTCGCCCGCGGTGCCTCATCCATACACACGGCGACACTCACACACGCGGTCTCTTCCACACACGGTGCCTCACCCACACACGCGGGGCACTAACCCGCGGTGCCTCACTCACACTCCGTGCCTCACCCACACACGCGGGGGCACTCACCCGCGGTGCCTCATCCACACAGGCCGTTTCACTCACACACACGGCCTCTTCCACACACGGTGCCCCATCCACACCCGGCGTGCTGGGAAGCACGCACTCTGGCACCATCGCCACCACACCACTCACACGCGGTGCCTCACTCATACAGTCCGTTGCACTCACACACGGCCTCTTCCACACACGGTGCCCCATCCACACCCGGCGTGCTGGGAAGCACGCACTCTGGCACCATCGCCACCACACCACTCACACACGGGGTCGCTTCCACACACGGGGACGCACTCACGCCTTGCACCACACACACAGGGACAACCACACTGGGGATTCGAGTCCCCACAAGGGTCTCCGGGGCCTCTATACCCCCCAAGCTCTCCGTGCACCCGTCCACAGCACTCGTCCCCTCAACCTCGCAAAGCACGACCGAACTCACCTGGTCGTGACTCGCCTCAAGGGGGCATACTCCCTCCCCTCGTTCCTGGAGGAGGCCATCCAGCTGCTCGCACTGGGTCCCTGCACGGTCCGCGAGCTCACCCCCATTGTCCTCCACTACCTCCGTGTGTGCGTGCGCGTCACTTACCCCGTCTTCATCGTGTTGTCTCTCCCCTATTTTTTCTGTCTCCCGTGTCTCTATACATTTATAAATTTCTGTTGTCCCCTCCTGTCTATTAGTCTCCGCTTCTTTCTGGCGTCTTTCCCTTATCTTTAAGTAGGTCAACCTTGCTTTCTCTTTAAGTCGCTCCCGTCCTTCCCTGTTTTTCACTCCTTGCTCTTTCACGATCTCCGCGTACCTCATCCTTGCTCTCCGTATTAATTGTTCTTTTCTCTCCCTCGCAATTACTTTCACCTCGTCTCTTGTCTCCCGAATTACTTTTTCCTTACCCGCCTCCACCGCGGGCCTGTCAGCCGTTGCACCCCCTTCCAGCTCGTTTGTTCCGACACGTGGAGTCGCCATTTTAAGTTCCCTGCTCACGGCCTTCATGCCCGCCTGCAGGCATCGGCCCATGTTCTGCGTCTCACCCCGCAGCTTTCTCGTTTCTTCCTTCATGTTTGTTTCCATTTTAGTTTTCATGCGTTTTATTTCGTTTGTGAATGTATCCATCTTTTCCTATATTTGTTTGTTCATGTCTTTCATTTCGTTTTTTATTTCGCATTCATTTGTGCCAGCATGGTGAATAGCTGGGCCATGTCGGATGCACTCAAGTGAGCCGTTTCGGCAGGGGTTGGGGAAGGGTCTTGGTGGAGAGGGGGAGGTGTCATACACCGCGGCCGCTGCCGCACCCACCTCGGGCCCTGGGTTCAGTTGGGCGAGTCCGTGTTCCTGCACAATCAACATTTCCTGCTCGGGGATTCCATCCTGGACCATGGATTCTACATTACTACACATATACATTTCTAATACCCCCGGCTCCCGCTCGCCTTGAGACGCCATCTTGCTTCTCGTGAAGGGTTAATTTGCTCGCTCGTAATTTGGAGGGAATCGGGGTCGCTTCTCTCACCCCTGGACCGATTCCCGTGAATTTCGCTGGAGACAGGAGAGCCTGTTGTCCCGCTCTCCAATACCAGTGCCGCGAGGAGGGCGATGAGTTTATATCGCACGACCTGACACCAGTGTTGCGGTCTTCGCGCCCGCCGGCGTGCGACGGCCACGTAACTCGAATCGCGGCACGTCGCCCACCGGACGGACAATCCAGTCGTGACCCTCTCGGACTAACGCCGGGAACCAGTCACGGGTGGACCTTTCGGTCTCACCGCGATCGAGCCAATCAGCCCCCGCGTGGGATAGGGTTGCTCGCCAAATTCGAACTACCTAAGTACCCACGCGGAGGGTAGACCGGGCGATCGCACCTCGCCGCAGGTCGACTTCGGACACGGGCCACTTAAGCGACCCGTTCCGTACTATCAGAATAACCGAGCGGTGTTATCGTCGACCTCGACGGTTCGATTAATTATCGGGCGTATTCAGCCCACTACCAACCCTTTACGTGAAGCAAGATGGGGGTTCAATGGGGGAAAAGACGAAGCGAAGCGGGAAACAGTTCAACAATAAAGCACATTTATTCGCGACGAACGGAAAGCACACAAATACAATTCCACCAAATGCACACAAAAAAGAAAACACAATTCCATTTACACAAAAAGCAAACATAAAAGTGAAAACACAGTGCAGAGCTAATTCCGACTACCGAGCACACGGCAACACTTATACAATTCTACTTCACAGACGGCGCCGACAACACATACCCAAAACCAAGGAAAAGAAATACCCTCAAGAATGAGGTAGGCCTGGGGCCGAGACCTGGTCGGGCCTACCCGTCTGGTGATGAGACGCGGAGCGGCGATGGCGCCGCAACCCGCGGGCCTCGTGGACAGTGCCTGGCAGGGGGTGGGAACGGGGCCCCCTTGGTCGCACTATCTCAGCGCGGGGGGAAACAGGAGGGGGTTGCTGATGCTCGGGGTATAGAGGAACTTTATTATCCCTGGTGTGCGTCTCCACCTCGGCCAGGTCGCGCTGCCGGCCTCCCTCGGGCGCGCAGCTCCTGGCACCGACGCGAGCACCCCCTCGTCCGACCTCGCCGCCTCTCCACAGCTCGTCCCCTCCGTTCCGACTCCAACGCACACGACGAGGAGCTCCACCGCCTTCCACACTCTTGACTCTCTGTTCCGACTCCTTCGCCTCGTTCCGACTCCTTCGCCTCCGACTTTTACGACTCCTTTGACTGACGAACACCGTCCTTTTATCCCCCCGTAACTTCGCCTTTGACCCCCTCCCTTTGACCTTTCACCTCGCTCCCCATTGGCCCGAGAAAAAGTGGGCGTGAAGGCTTTTTGATCCACAAATTTGCATATATCGATCGCCCTGCGGGCGGGGCCAATTCGCCCCTCGCTCACCGATTGGACGGCAAAAAGTGGGCGTGTGTCGTTTTGGATCCGTTTTTGAAGCAGAAAATCCGTGATTTTGTACACGCTGTTCAACGTGCGCCCTACACGAGTCCAGCATCGGTGCCCATGAGTGGCGCGAGATGACGGTGATGCGATGGTGGCGAGTTGTGACGGTAAAGGTCGTGGCGGTTGTGGTGAAGCGGCGTTGTGGTTGGTGGTTGATGTTGTGGTTGTGATCATGGCGGTTGGTCCAAAATAAAGATAGTGAAAGAAAAACGGCTATCCTGAAGAGTCGCAGCACGTATAAATGACATGTATTCCCACTAGACAACGGGTTTGGGCCTAACTACACATGCACTTACCGAGATACCTCACCTAAGGGACCTGAATGGTGGTTTGCGAATCTGGTAACCACAACACTACCCCTTCCCTTTTTACAGACTCGTCCCGAGTCGTCAAATTTTCGTGTGCCATCATGTGTAGTTTTCCCCTAGTACATTTTACCTACGGATCCCTGAGTGCGACATTCATGGTATTCGTGTCCCCAAAATAAATAACCTGAGGGCTGCGTAACTACCTAAACAAACTCACTCACACGGACGACTTAAATAAAATTGCCGGCGCTAAGACAGACATGCCGGGTCGCACTCATATGTACAGTACATCTTAACCTTAACTTACAAATTTTACACTAAACCATGGCCCAGGATCATCGAACTCTGCAAAAAGAAAGCAGTTAGCAGGGAGCCAGGCTGCCCACATGCAGTCTCTGACTCAAACAATGCAGGTGACAGGGAACGTGGCTGGCTGCTCACACGCAGTCCAAGGCCTTCCCTTTTGAACTGAACGCAGTGAACCACAACGGTGCATGGGCTGCACAACGCAGTCTCCGTGCCAGCTCAAGTGGCACACGCAATGAGCACAACGAATGGATGCATGAACGGTTTGAACTGAATGCAGTGAACCACAACGGTGCATGGGCTGCACAAACGCAGTCTCCGTGCCAGCTCAAGTGGCACACGCAATGAGCACAACGAATGAATGGATGAATGGATGGACGCAAAACACGGTGCACGGGCTGCCACTGCAGGCCCGTGTTGTAGCTGCCAACAGGGCAGTTCTTGCAGCTTGCAAACTGTTGCTTTTACGATCCTGGCGCACATGGAAATGAACAGGGGGGGGGCAAAGCAAAAATTGAACGGGGCTGGTGAACGTGGGCAGTGGGCATGGCATGGCAAAGGTAGCAGGCAAACACAGCCCGCAGAAGAAGGCCGCTGCAGGCAAACATAGCGGGCAGATGAACTGGCCGGCACAGGCCTTGAAGAAAAACAGCCAGCAGATGAACTGGCCGGCACAGGCCTTGCAGCAAAACAACAGCTGCCGATGAAGTTGGCCGGCCTCCGCCTTGAAGCAAAACACGGCCAGCCGATGAAGTTGGCCAGCCTTTGCCGTTCAGTGGAGGTTGGTGGAGGGAGTACGGTGGTGCTGGCCATATATATGTATATATATATATATATATATATATATATATATATATATATATATATATATATATATATATGTATATATATATGTATATATGTATATATATATATGTATATATATATATGTATAAGGCGGGCTCGGACCTACCTACCTGTCTCCCTCCCAACCTATCGCCTTTGCCTGTCACTGTACATACCCACTCCCTTAATTTGTCAAACCCCAATTTAGCCCCAACTTATTTTTTGTTGTTTTTATTTTTACTTCCCCACTATAAATCGTCCCCTAACCCCCTTTATCGTCCTTGTTCGGCTAACCTATTCTGTCACCTAGCCTACTCCCAACCCCTACGTTCCCTTCCCGGAGGGGAACAAGGGAGAGCTAACGTCCTGTGTCGAGGCCCAACTCAAGCCTCAGAATGGCCTCCCAGAGTTCGGCGATCTATAACACCAAGTGGGTCCAGCGGCCCGCCACGACAGGGAGGGGAGGGATGGTGCGGAGGGGTACATCTCCTAATCTACCCGATCCATTTAACTCTTAAACTACCCCGGGGCTTTCAACAAGCGCCTCTCGCTTAAACTATTGGTTCTAACAACCCAGATTCCCGTCGCCTGTGTTGGTGTCCTCACAATTTCGGGCCTCGCCCCCCAATTTTCTCTCCGTGCCCTCACACGGTCTCCTGGCTGGGACACGTGGCTCCCTTTGGCAGGCACGACCCTCTGCCGAATCTCCCGCCATGGCCCCCACCGGCACTACACTGCCTCCGCGCCTACCAGCTCCCTAACACCGGGGAGTGCCCCCCATGGCACCTCCCCTGAAACGCACACGTGGCAGGCCGGCCTCCCGGGCCCCTTTCCGAGGGTCACCCGTGCCCACTGCACTGCCCACGCGGCTAATGGCGCCCCGGGCCCCCGCACCAAGCAGGCGCACCCGTGCCCACTACTCTATCCCGGCCCCCCATGGGCCCATGGCCTACCGCGGCCGACTAGCCTGGTGCCCGGGGTACCCACTCAGCGATACTCACCTTTCGCAGCCACGCTCCCAAGCCCGTCAACAGGGCTCCTGCACCCCTCCAAATGGGTCTCGAGCCTACATTCCCACCAACAGCAAAACGACCTCCATTTTTCAATTTGACTAACCCAGCTAACTCACTTTACTCTGACCCCGGGGTCCCTTGGGCGGGAGTCACTCCTCCCCCCAATCACTCATCGCACCATGCTTTCCCCATTCACTCCTTTCACACAGACCCGCTCGCCTCACTCACTCATCATGTACACATGCTTCCACCTCACAACCCACAACTCTTCAACACACTCACCGCTGAACTAAGTCATCCTGCAAACTACATCACCTACCTAAGTCGTGCTCGCACGTAATCCCTTAAACTTGTAGCACGTTCCATTTAACCTACGTAGCTAAACTACGTCCCCTCTACACATTCACAAGTCTGTCCCGGTCTCCAAATCATCCCATTAATCACTTTCCCAACCTAAATCTGGGTACAATCCCTCTAACTAATCCATTCCACGGACTCCATGAGGACTTACCCCTGCCCCATGAAGTCGGTCTAGCTAAGCTAACCCTTCCCCTAACTAGTTTCCATCCTGTGCCCAGGTAAGGGGTCTTTCACCCTTTGCCCAGGAATCCTGTGCACCCGAAAGTGAGGCTTGTTTTTCCTTTTTTTTCATGCGCAGCACCTGCGCGGCAACTCAGAGCTCGCGCACTTTACACCTGCCCGTGACGTCATGCAGCTGCACGTGTTCCTCGTCCCTCCTTGGACGGTACCATCCGGCAGAGATACTCCTCCTGCCGGATTCCAACCACACGTGCAGCCATGGCGTCACCGTGCGCATAAAAAAACACAAGCCCCCACGTCTCGAGGGGTTCCCCACGCGAACACGTGTGCTTTGCCCGTTGGAGCTGAACACACACGATCGCGTGGAGAACCCGTCCGGTCCAAATCCATTTACCTGCCTAAACTTTGTCCGTCCGCGGGATCGGCAAATCCACCGCGTGCGTTTCCGGACCGGGACTTCACTCTCGCAAGCGAGCACGTGGTGGTCTCGTGCGTTGCACAGCACGAACCGCGTGCTCACTGCTGGGTGAACCCGGCACGGTCCCCGAAACAGCTACAGCCGCTACTCGGCTTTCTTTCCTCTGTCGCCTTCGTCGTCTCCATTCCACACACGCATACCTGCGTGTTACGACGCACACAGTCCACTCCATCACATTCACACCGGGAGACGCGGCTGCGTGCTCCCGCATGCCAACCGACATCTCCCTCACATACACGGTCTCCCTTACATAACCCATACCACTCACACGTGGTGCTCCATTCACTCGTACCTCACTCACACATGCGGGGGAACTCACCCACGGTGCCTCATCCATACTCCGCGCCTCACTCACACACGCGGGGGCACTCACCCGCGGTGCCTCATCCATACACACGGCGACACTCACGCACGCGGTCTCTTCCACACACGGTGCCTCACCCACACACGCGGGGGCACTAACCCGCGGTGCCTCACTCACACTCCGTGCCTCATCCACACACGCGGGGGCACTCACCCGCGGTTCCTCATCCACACTGGCCGTTTCACTCACACACACGGCCTCTTCCACACACGGTGCCCCATCCACACCCGGCGTGCTGGGAAGCACGCACTCTGGCACCATCGCCACCACACCACTCACACGTGGTGCCTCACTCATACAGGCCGTTTCACTCACACACGGTTCCTCATCCACACACGGTGCCTCATCCCAACACGGCGTGCTGGGAAGCACGCACTCCAGCACCATCGCCACCACACCACTCACACACGGGGTCGCTTCCACACACGGGGACGCACTCACGCCTTGCACCACACACACAGGGACAACCACACTGGGGATTCGAGTCCCCACAAGGGTCTCCGGGGCCTCTATACCCCCAAGCTCTCCGTGCACCTGTCCACAGCACTCATCCCCTCAACCTCGCAAAGCACGACCGAACTCACCTGGTCGTGACTCGCCTCAAGGGGGCATACTCCCTCCCCTCGTTCCTGGAAGAGGTCATCCAGCTGCTCGCACCGGGTCCCCACACGCTCCGCGAGCTCACCCCCATTATCCTCCACTACCTCCGTGTGTGTGTGCGCGTCACTTACCCCGTCTTCATCGTGTTGTCTCTCCTCTATTTTTTCTGTCTCCCGTGTCTCTATACATTTATAAATTTCTGTTGTCCCCTCCTGTCTATTAGTCTCCGCTTCTTTCTGGCGTCTTTCCCTTATCTTTAAGTAGGTCAACCTTGCTTTCTCTTTAAGTCGCTCCCGTCCTTCCCTGTTTTTCACTCCTTGCTCATTCACGATCTCCGCGTACCTCATCCTTGCTTTCCGTATTAATTGTTCTTTTCTCTCCCTCGCAATTACTTTCACCTCGTCTCTTGTCTCCCGAATTACTTTTTCCTTACCCGCCTCCACCGCGGGCCTGTCAGCCGTTGCACCCCCTTCCAGCTCGTTCGTTCCGACACGTGGAGTCGCCATTTTAAGTTCCCTGCTCACGGCCTTCATGCCCGCCTGCAGGCATCGGCCCATGTTCTGCGTCTCACCCCGGAACTTTCTCGTTTCTTCCTTCATGTTTGTTTCCATTTTAGTTTTCATGCGTTTTATTTCGTTTGTGAATGTATCCATCTTTTCGTTTATTTGTTTGTTCATGTCTTTCATTTCGTTTTTTATTTCATTTGTCATTGCCGCATTCATTTGTGCCAGCATGGTGAATAGCTGGGCCATGTCGGATGCACTCAAGTGAGCCGTTTCGGCAGGGGTTGGGGAAGGGTCTTGGTGGAGAGGGGGGGAGGTGTCATACACCGCGGCCGCTGCCGCACCCACCTCGGGCCCTGGGTTCAGTTGGGCGAGTCCGTGTTCCTGCACAATCAACATTTCCTGCACGGGGATTCCATCCTGGACCATGGAGTCTACATTATTACACATATACATTTCTAATACCCCCGGCTCCCGCTCGCCTTGAGACGCCATCTTGCTTCTCGTGAAGGGTTATTTTAACTCGCTCGTACTTTGGAGGGAATCGGGGTCGCTTCTCTCACCCCTGGACCGATTCCCGTGAATTTAGCCGGAGACAGGAGAGCCCGTTTTCCTGTTCTCCGATACCAGTGCCGCGAGGAGGGCGATGAATTTGTATCGCACGACCTGACACCAGTGTTGCGGTTTTCGCGCCCGCCGGCGTGCTGACGGCCACGTAACTCGAATCGCGGCACGTCGCCCACCGGACGGACAATCCAGTCGTGACCCTCTCGGACTAACGCCGGGAACCAGTCACGGGTGGACCTTTCGGTCTCACCGCGATCGAGCCAATCAGCCCCCGCGTGGGATAGGGTTGCTCGCCAAATTCGACCTACCTAAGTACCCACGCGGAGGGTAGACCGGGCGATCGCACCTCGCCGCAGGTCGACTTCGGACACGGGCCACTTAAGCGACCCGTTCCGTACTATCAGAATAACCGAGCGGTGTTATCGTCGACCTCGACGGTTCGATTAATTATCGGGCGTATTCAGCCCACTACCAACCCTTTACGTGAAGCAAGATGGGGATTCAATGGAGGAAAAGACGAAGCGAAGCGGGAGAACAGTTCAACAATAAAGCACATTTATTCGCGGCACACGGAAAGCACACAAATACAATTCCACCAAATGCACACAAAAAAAAGAAAACACAATTCCATTTACACAAAAAGCAAACATAAAAGTGAAAACACAGTGCAGAGCTAATACCGACTACCGAGCACACGGCAACACTTATACAATTCTACTTCACAGACGGCGCCGACAACACATACCCAAAACCAAGGAAAGAAATACCCTCAAGAATGAGGCGGGCCTGAGGCCGAGACCGGGTCGCGCCTACCCGTCTGGTGATGAGACGCGGAGCGGCGATGGCGCCTCTCTCCGCGGGCCTCGCGGACAGTGTCAGGCAGGGGTGGGAAAAGGGGCCCCCTTGGTCGCACTATCTCAGCGCGGGGGGAAACAGGAGGGGGTTGCTGATGCTCGGGGTATAGAGGATCTTTATTATCCCTGGTGTGCGTCTCCACCTCGGCCAGGTCGCGCTGCCGGCCTCCCTCGGGCGTGCAGCTCCTGGCACCGACGCGAGCACCCCCTCGTCCGACCTCGCCGCCTCTCCACAGCTCGTCCCCTCCGTTCCGACTTCAACGCACACGACGAGCAGCTCCACCGCCCGCGAAGTCTTGACTCTCTGTTCCGACTCCTTCGCCTCGTTCCGACTCCTTCGCCTCCGACTTTTACGACTCCTTTGACTGACGAACACCGTCCTTTTATCCCCCCATAGCTTCGCCTTTGACCCCCTCCCTTTGACCTTTCACCTCGCTCCCCATTGGCCCGAGAAAAAGTGGGCGTGAAGGCTTTTGATCCACAAATTTGCATATATCGAACGCCCTGGGGGCGGAGCAAATTCGCCCCTCGCTCACCGATTGGACGGCAAAAAGTGGGCGTGTGTCGATTTGGATCGGTTTTTGAAGCAGAAAATACGTGATTTTGTACACGCTGTTCAACGTGCGCCCTGCACGAGTCCAGCATCGGTGCCCTTGGGTGGCGCGAGATGACGGTGATGCGATGGTGGCGAGTTGTGTGGGTAAAGGTCATGGCGGTTGTGGTGAAGCGGTGTTGTGGTTGGTGGTTGATGTTGTGGTTGTGGTGGTAATCATGGCGGGTGGTCCAAAATAAAGATAGTAAAAGAAAAACGGCTATCCTGAAGAGTCGCAGCTCGCATAAATGACATGTATTCCCACTAGACGACGGGTTTGGGCCTAACTACACATGCACTTACCGAGATACCTCACCTAAGGGACCTGAATGGTGGTTTGCGAATTTGGTAACCACAACACTACCCCTTCCCTTTTTACAGACTCGTCCCGAGTCGTCAAATTTTCGTGTGCCATCATGTGTAGTTTTCCCCTAGTACATTTTACCTACGGATCCCTGAGTGCGACATTCATGGTATTCGTGTCCCCAAAATAAATAACCTGAGGGCTGCGTAACTACCTAAACAAACTCACTCACACGGACGACTTAAATAAAATTGCCGGCGCTAAGACATACATGCCGGGGGCGCACTCATATGTACAGTACATCTTAACCTTAACTTACAAATTTTACACTAAACCATGGCCCAGGATCACTGAACTCTGCAAAAGAAAGCAGTTAGCAGGGAGCCAGGCTGCCCACACGCAGTCCCCGGCTCAAACAATGCAGGTGACAGGGAACGTGGCTGGCTGCTCACACGCAGTCCAAGGCCTTCCCTTTTGAACTGAACGCAGTGAACCACAACGGTGCATGGGCTGCACAAACGCAGTCTCCGTGCCAGCTCAAGTGGCACACGCAATGAGCACAACGAATGGATGCATGAACGGTTTGAACTGAATGCAGTGAACCACAACGGTGCATGGGCTGCACAAACGTAGTCTCCGTGCCAGCTCAAGTGGCACACGCAATGAGCACAACGAATGAATGGATGAATGGATGGACGCAAAACACGGTGCACGGGCTGCCACTGCAGGCCCGTGTTGTAGCTGCCAACAGGGCAGTTCTCGCAGCTTGCAAACTGTTGCTTTTACGATCCTGGCGCACATGGCAATGAACAGGGTGGGGGGGGGCAAAGCAAAAATTGAACGGGGCTGGTGAACAGGGGTAGTGGGCATGGCATGGCAAAGGTAGCAGGCAAACACAGCCCGCAGAAGAAGGCCGCTGCAGGCAAACACAGCCGGCAGACGAACTGGCCGGCACAGGCCTCGAAGAAAAACAGCCAGCAGATGAACTGGCCGGCACAGGCCTTGCAGCACACAGCTGCCGATGAAGTTGGCCGGCCTCCGCCTTGAAGCAAAACACGGCCAGCCGATGAAGTTGGCCAGCCTTTGCCGTTCAGTGGAGGTTGGTGGAGGGAGTGCGGTGGTGCTGGCCATATATATGTATATATATATATATATATATATATATATATATATATATATATGTATATATATATATATGTATATATATATGTATATATGTATATATATATATATACATATATATATGTATAAGTCGGGCTCGGACCTAACTCCCTGTCTCCCTCTCAACCTATCGCCTTTGCCTGTCACTGTACATACCCACTCCCTTAATTTGTCAAACCCCAATTTAGCCCCAACTTATTTTTTTGTTGTTTTTATTTTTACTTCCCCACTATAAATCGTCCCCTAACCCCCTTTATCGTCCTTGTTCGGCTAACCTATTCTGTCACCTAGCCTACTCCCAACCCCTACGTTCCCTTCCCGGAGGGGAACAAGGGAGAGCTAACGTCCTGTGTCGAGGCCCAACTCAAGCCTCAGAATGGCCTCCCCAGAGTTCGGCGATCTTAACACCAAGTGGGTCCAGCGGCCCACAACGACAGCGAGGGGATGGATGGTGCGGAGGGGTACATCTCCTAATCTACCCTAACCATTTAACTCTTAAACTACCCCGGGGCTTTCAACAAGCGCCTCTCGCTTAAACTATTGGTTCTAACAACCCAGATTCCCGTCGCCTGTGTTGGTGTCCTTACAATTTCGGGCCTCGCCCCCCAATTTTCTCTCCGTGCCCTCACACGGTCTCCTGGCTGGGACACGTGGCTCCCTTTGGCAGGCACGACCCTCTGCCGAATCTCCCGCTATGGCACCCCCGGGCACTACACTGCCTCCGAGCCTACCAGCTCCCTAACACCGGGAGTGCCCCCCATGGCACCTCCCTGAAACGCACACGTGGCAGGCCGGCCTCCCGGGCCCCTTTCCGAGGGTCACCCGTGCCCACTACACTGCCCACGCGGCTAATGGCGCCCGGGCCCCCGCACCAAGCAGGCGCACCCGTGCCCACTACTCTATCCCGGCCCCCATGGGCCCATGGCCTACCGCGGCCGACTAGCCTGGTGCCCGGGGTACCCTCTCAGCGATACTCACCTTTCGCAGCCACGCTCCCAAGCCCGTCAACAGGGCTCCTGCACCCTCCAAATGGGTCTCGAGCCTACTTTCCCACCAACAGCAAAACGACCTCCATTTTTCAATTTGACTAACCCAGCTAACTCACTTTACTCTGACCCCGGGGTCCCTTGGGCGGGAGTCACTCCTCCCCCAATCACTCATCGCACCATGCATTCCCCATTCGCTCTATACACACAGACCCGCTGGCCTCACTCACTCAACATGTACACGTACTCACCTCACAACCCACAACTCTTCAACACACTCACCGCTGAACTCTGCCATCCTTCTAACTACCTCCCTAACTAACTCGTGCTCCCACGTCGTCCCTTAAACTAGTAGCACGTTCCTTTTAACCTACGTAGCTAAACTACGTCCCCTCTACACATTCACTGTCTGTCCCTGTCTCCAAATCATCCCATTAATTATTTACCATTTTCCCATCCTAAATCTGGCTACAATCCCTCTAACTAATCCATTCCACGGACTCCATGAGGACTTACCCCTGCCCCATGAAGTCGGTCTAGCTAAGCTAACCCTTCCCCCTAACTAGTTTCCATCCTGTGCCCAGGTAAGGGGGTCTTTCACCCTTTGCCCAGGAATCCTGTGCACCCGAAAGTGAGGCTTGTTTTTTCCTTTTTTTTTCATGCGCAGCACCTGCGCGGCAACTCAGAGCTCGCGCACTTTACACCTGCCCGTGACGTCATGCAGCTGCACGTGTTCCTCGTCCCTCCTTGGACGGTACCATCCGGCAGAGATACTCCTCCTGCCGGATTCCAACCACACGTGCAGCCATGACGTCACCGTGCGCAAAAAAAAAAACACAAGCCCCCACGTCTCGAGGGGTTCCCCACGCGAACACGTGTGCTTTGCCCGTTGGAGCTGAACACACACGATCGCGTGGAGAACCCGTCCGGTCCAAATCCATTTACCTGCCTAAACTTTGTCCGTCCGCGGGATCGGCAAATCCACCGCGTGCGTTTCCGGACCGGGACTTCACTCTCGCAAGCGAGCACGTGGTGGTCTCGTGCGTTGCACAGCACGAACCGCGTGCTCACTGCTGGGTGAACCCGGCACGGTCCCCGAAACAGCTACAGCCGCTACTCGGCTTTCTTTACTCTGTCGCCTTCGTCGTCGCCATTCAACACACGCACACCTGCGTGTTACGACGCACACAGTCCACTCCATCACAATCACACCGGGAGACGCGGCTGCGTGCTCCCGCATGCCAACCGACATCTCCCTCACATACCGCTCTCTCACACACACGGTCTCCCTTGCACACAGCGACCTTGCACACGGCCGTTCACTCACGCGTGCCTCACTACTCTCACACCGTGCCTCATCCACACACGCGGGGGCACTCACCCGCGGTTCCTCATCCACACTGGCCGTTTCACTCACACACACGGCCTCACTCACACACGGTTCCTCATCCACACACGGTGCCTCATCCCAACACGGCGTGCTGGGAAGCACGCACTCCAGCACCATCGCCACCACACCACTCACACACGGGGTCGCTTCCACACACGGGGACGCACTCACGCCTTGCACCACACACACAGGGACAACCACACTGGGGATTGTAGTCCCCACAAGGGTCTCCGGGGCCTCTATACCCCCCAAGCTCTCCGTGCACCTGTCCACAGCACTCATCCCCTCAACCTCGCAAAGCACGACCGAACTCACCTGGTCGTGACTCGCCTCAAGGGGGCATACTCCCTCCCCTCGTTCCTGGAGGAGGTCATCCAGCTGCTCGCACCGGGTCCCCACACGCTCCGCGAGCTCACCCCCATTATCCTCCACTACCTCCGTGTGTGTGTGCGCGTCACTTACCCCGTCTTCATCGTGTTGTCTCTCCTCTATTTTTTCTGTCTCCCGTGTCTCTATACATTTATAAATTTCTGTTGTCCCCTCCTGTCTATTAGTCTCCGCTTCTTTCTGGCGTCTTTCCCTTATCTTTAAGTAGGTCAACCTTGCTTTCTCTTTAAGTCGCTCCCGTCCTTCCCTGTTTTTCACTCCTTGCTCTTTCACGATCTCCGCGTACCTCATCCTTGCTTTCCGTATTAATTGTTCTTTTCTCTCCCTCGCAATTACTTTCACCTCGTCTCTTGTCTCCCGAATTACTTTTTCCTTACCCGCCTCCACCGCGGGCCTGTCAGCCGTTGCACCCCCTTCCAGCTCGTTCGTTCCGACACGTGGAGTCGCCATTTTAAGTTCCCTGCTCACGGCCTTCATGCCCGCCTGCAGGCATCGGCCCATGTTCTGCGTCTCACCCCGGAACTTTCTCGTTTCTTCCTTCATGTTTGTTTCCATTTTAGTTTTCATGCGTTTTATTTCGTTTGTGAATGTATCCATCTTTTCGTTTATTTGTTTGTTCATGTCTTTCATTTCGTTTTTTATTTCATTTGTCATTGCCGCATTCATTTGTGCCAGCATGGTGAATAGCTGGGCCATGTCGGATGCACTCAAGTGAGCCGTTTCGGCAGGGGTTGGGGAAGGGTCTTGGTGGAGAGGGGGGGGGGAGGTGTCATACACCGCGGCCGCTGCCGCACCCACCTCGGGCCCTGGGTTCAGTTGGGCGAGTCCGTGTTCCTGCACAATCAACATTTCCTGCACGGGGATTCCATCCTGGACCATGGAGTCTACATTATTACACATATACATTTCTAATACCCCCGGCTCCCGCTCGCCTTGAGACGCCATCTTGCTTCTCGTGAAGGGTTATTTTAACTCGCTCGTAATTTGGAGGGAATCGGGGGTCGCTTCTCTCACCCCTGGACCGATTCCCGTGAATTTAGCCGGAGACAGGAGAGCCCGTTTTCCTGTTCTCCGATACCAGTGCCGCGAGGAGGGCGATGAATTTGTATCGCACGACCTGACACCAGTGTTGCGGTTTTCGCGCCCGCCGGCGTGCTGACGGCCACGTAACTCGAATCGCGGCACGTCGCCCACCGGACGGACAATCCAGTCGTGACCCTCTCGGACTAACGCCGGGAACCAGTCACGGGTGGACCTTTCGGTCTCACCGCGATCGAGCCAATCAGCCCCCGCGTGGGATAGGGTTGCTCGCCAAATTCGACCTACCTAAGTACCCACGCGGAGGGTAGACCGGGCGATCGCACCTCGCCGCAGGTCGACTTCGGACACGGGCCACTTACGCGCCCCGTTCCGTACTATCAGAATAACCGAGCGGTGTTATCGTCGACCTCGACGGTTCGATTAATTATCGGGCGTATTCAGCCCACTACCAACCCTTTACGTGAAGCAAGATGGGGATTCAATGGAGGAAAAGACGAAGCGAAGCGGGAGAACAGTTCAACAATAAAGCACATTTATTCGCGGCACACGGGAAGCACACAAATACAATTCCACCAAATGCACACAAAAAAAGAAAACACAATTCCATTTACACAAAAAGCAAACATAAAAGTGAAAACACAGTGCAGAGCTAATACCGACTACCGAGCACACGGCAACACTTATACAATTCTACTTCACAGACGGCGCCGACAACACATACCCAAAACCAAGGAAAGAAATACCTCAAGAATGAGGCGGGCCTGAGGCCGAGACCGGGTCGAGCCTACCCGTCTGGTGATGAGACGCGGAGCGGCGATGGCGCCTCTCTCCGCGGGCCTCGCGGACAGTGTCAGGCAGGGGGTGGGAAAAGGGGCCCCCTTGGTCGCACTATCTCAGCGCGGGGGGAAACAGGAGGGGGTTGCTGATGCTCGGGGTATAGAGGATCTTTATTATCCCTGGTGTGCGTCTCCACCTCGGCCAGGTCGCGCTGCCGGCCTCCCTCGGGCGTGCAGCTCCTGGCACCGACGCGAGCACCCCCTCGTCCGACTCTCTTCAGCTTCTCCAGCCACTGCAGGCTTCGGGCTCCAGACTTCCACACTCGTCCCCTCCGTTCCGACTCCTTCTCGTTCTCCTTTTGCGACCCTCCTCCTTTGAATGACGAACACCGTCCTTTTCTCTCCCCCTAGCTTCGCCTTTGACCCCCTCCCTTTGACCTTTCACCTCGCTCCCCATTGGCCCGAGAAAAAGTGGGCGTGAAGGCTTTTTGATCCACAAATTTGCATATATCGATCGCCCTGGGGGCGGGCCAATTCGCCCCTCGCTCACCGATTGGACGGCAAAAAGTGGGCGTGTGTCGTTTTTGATCCGTTTTTGAAGCACAAAATCCGTGATTTTGTACACGCTGTTCAACGTGCGCCCTGCACGAGTCCAACACCGGGGCAAGAACGGTGGCGATGCTACGGTTGCAAGGTGTGACGTGAAGGTCGTGGCGGTTGTGGTGAAGCGGTGTTGTGGTTGGTGGTTGATGTTGTGGTTGTGGTGGTAATCATGGCGGGTGGTCCAAAATAAAGATAGTAAAAGAAAAACGGCTATCCTGAAGAGTCGCAGCTCGCATAAATGACATGTATTCCCACTAGACGACGGGTTTGGGCCTAACTACACATGCACTTACCGAGATACCTCACCTAAGGGACCTGAATGGTGGTTTGCGAATTTGGTAACCACAACACTACCCCTTCCCTTTTTACAGACTCGTCCCGAGTCGTCAAATTTTCGTGTGCCATCATGTGTAGTTTTCCCCTAGTACATTTTACCTACGGATCCCTGAGTGCGACATTCATGGTATTCGTGTCCCCAAAATAAATAACCTGAGGGCTGCGTAACTACCTAAACAAACTCACTCACACGGACGACTTAAATAAAATTGCCGGCGCTAAGACATACATGCCGGGGCGCACTCATATGTACAGTACATCTTAACCTTAACTTACAAATTTTACACTAAACCATGGCCCAGGATCACTGAACTCTGCAAAAGAAAGCAGTTAGCAGGGAGCCAGGCTGCCCACACGCAGTCCCCGGCTCAAACAATGCAGGTGACAGGGAACGTGGCTGGCTGCTCACACGCAGTCCAAGGCCTTCCCTTTTGAACTGAACGCAGTGAACCACAACGGTGCATGGGCTGCACAAACGCAGTCTCCGTGCCAGCTCAAGTGGCACACGCAATGAGCACAACGAATGGATGCATGAACGGTTTGAACTGAATGCAGTGAACCACAACGGTGCATGGGCTGCACAAACGTAGTCTCCGTGCCAGCTCAAGTGGCACACGCAATGAGCACAACGAATGAATGGATGAATGGATGGACGCAAAACACGGTGCACGGGCTGCCACTGCAGGCCCGTGTTGTAGCTGCCAACAGGGCAGTTCTCGCAGCTTGCAAACTGTTGCTTTTACGATCCTGGCGCACATGGCAATGAACAGGGGGGGGGGGGCAAAGCAAAAATTGAACGGGGCTGGTGAACAGGGGTAGTGGGCATGGCATGGCAAAGGTAGCAGGCAAACACAGCCCGCAGAAGAAGGCCGCTGCAGGCAAACACAGCCGGCAGACGAACTGGCCGGCACAGGCCTCGAAGAAAAACAGCCAGCAGATGAACTGGCCGGCACAGGCCTTGCAGCACACAGCTGCCGATGAAGTTGGCCGGCCTCCGCCTTGAAGCAAAACACGGCCAGCCGATGAAGTTGGCCAGCCTTTGCCGTTCAGTGGAGGTTGGTGGAGGGAGTGCGGTGGTGCTGGCCACTTGGAAGGCGGGCTCGGACCTACCTACCTGTCTCCCTCCCAACCTATCGCCTTTGCCTGTCACTGTACATACCCACTCCCTTAATTTGTCAAACCCCAATTTAGCCCCAACTTATTTTTTTGTTGTTTTTATTTTTACTTCCCCACTATAAATCGTCCCCTAACCCCCTTTATCGTCCTTGTTCGGCTAACCTATTCTGTCACCTAGCCTACTCCCAACCCCTACGTTCCCTTCCCGGAGGGGAACAAGGGAGAGCTAACGTCCTGTGTCGAGGCCCAACTCAAGCCTCAGAATGGCCTCCCCAGAGTTCGGCGATCTTAACACCAAGTGGGTCCAGCGGCCCACAACGACAGCGAGGGGATGGATGGTGCGGAGGGGTACATCTCCTAATCTACCCTAACCATTAACTCTTAAACTACCCCGGGGCTTTCAACAAGCGCCTCTCGCTTAAACTATTGGTTCTAACAACCCAGATTCCCGTCGCCTGTGTTGGTGTCCTTACAATTTCGGGCCTCGCCCCCCAATTTTCTCTCCGTGCCCTCACACGGTCTCCTGGCTGGGACACGTGGCTCCCTTTGGCAGGCACGACCCTCTGCCGAATCTCCCGCTATGGCACCCCCGGGCACTACACTGCCTCCGAGCCTACCAGCTCCCTAACACCGGGGAGTGCCCCCCATGGCACCTCCCCTGAAACGCACACGTGGCAGGCCGGCCTCCCGGGCCCCTTTCCGAGGGTCACCCGTGCCCACTACACTGCCCACGCGGCTAATGGCGCCCCGGGCCCCCGCACCAAGCAGGCGCACCCGTGCCCACTACTCTATCCCGGCCCCCCATGGGCCCATGGCCTACCGCGGCCGACTAGCCTGGTGCCCGGGGTACCCTCTCAGCGATACTCACCTTTCGCAGCCACGCTCCCAAGCCCGTCAACAGGGCTCCTGCACCCCTCCAAATGGGTCTCGAGCCTACTTTCCCACCAACAGCAAAACGACCTCCATTTTTCAATTTGACTAACCCAGCTAACTCACTTTACTCTGACCCCGGGGTCCCTTGGGCGGGAGTCACTCCTCCCCCCAATCACTCATCGCACCATGCATTCCCCATTCGCTCCATACACACAGACCCGCTGGCCTCACTCACTCAACATGTACACGTACTCACCTCACAACCCACAACTCTTCAACACACTCACCGCTGAACTCTGCCATCCTTCTAACTACCTCCCCTAACTAACTCGTGCTCCCACGTCGTCCCTTAAACTAGTAGCACGTTCCTTTTAACCTACGTAGCTAAACTACGTCCCCTCTACACATTCACTGTCTGTCCCTGTCTCCAAATCATCCCATTAATTATTTACCATTTTCCCATCCTAAATCTGGCTACAATCCCTCTAACTAATCCATTCCACGGACTCCATGAGGACTTACCCCTGCCCCATGAAGTCGGTCTAGCTAAGCTAACCCTTCCCCCTAACTAGTTTCCATCCTGTGCCCAGGTAAGGGGGTCTTTCACCCTTTGCCCAGGAATCCTGTGCACCCGAAAGTGAGGCTTGTTTTTTCCTTTTTTTCATGCGCAGCACCTGCGCGGCAACTCAGAGCTCGCGCACTTTACACCTGCCCGTGACGTCATGCAGCTGCACGTGTTCCTCGTCCCTCCTTGGACGGTACCATCCGGCAGAGATACTCCTCCTGCCGGATTCCAACCACACGTGCAGCCATGACGTCACCGTGCGCAAAAAACACAAGCCCCCACGTCTCGAGGGTTCCCCACGCGAACACGTGTGCTTTGCCCGTTGGAGCTGAACACACACGATCGCGTGGAGAACCCGTCCGGTCCAAATCCATTTACCTGCCTAAACTTTGTCCGTCCGCGGGATCGGCAAATCCACCGCGTGCGTTTCCGGACCGGGACTTCACTCTCGCAAGCGAGCACGTGGTGGTCTCGTGCGTTGCACAGCACGAACCGCGTGCTCACTGCTGGGTGAACCCGGCACGGTCCCCGAAACAGCTACAGCCGCTACTCGGCTTTCTTTACTCTGTCGCCTTCGTCGTCGCCATTCAACACACGCACACCTGCGTGTTACGACGCACACAGTCCACTCCATCACAATCACACCGGGAGACGCGGCTGCGTGCTCCCGCATGCCAACCGACATCTCCCTCACATACCGCTCTCTCACACACACGGTCTCCCTTGCACACAGCGACCTTGCACACGGCCGTTCACTCACGCGTGCCTCACTACTCTCACACCGTGCCTCATCCACACACGCGGGGGCACTCACCCGCGGTTCCTCATCCACACTGGCCGTTTCACTCACACACACGGCCTCACTCACACACGGTTCCTCATCCACACACGGTGCCTCATCCCAACACGGCGTGCTGGGAAGCACGCACTCCAGCACCATCGCCACCACACCACTCACACACGGGGTCGCTTCCACACACGGGGACGCACTCACGCCTTGCACCACACACACAGGGACAACCACACTGGGGATTTGTATACCCCCCAAGCCCTCTATACCCCCCAAGCTCTCCGTGCACCTGTCCACAGCACTCATCCCCTCAACCTCGCAAAGCACGACCGAACTCACCTGGTCGTGACTCGCCTCAAGGGGGCATACTCCCTCCCCTCGTTCCTGGAGGAGGTCATCCAGCTGCTCGCACCGGGTCCCCACACGCTCCGCGAGCTCACCCCCATTATCCTCCACTACCTCCGTGTGTGTGTGCGCGTCACTTACCCCGTCTTCATCGTGTTGTCTCTCCTCTATTTTTTCTGTCTCCCGTGTCTCTATACATTTATAAATTTCTGTTGTCCCCTCCTGTCTATTAGTCTCCGCTTCTTTCTGGCGTCTTTCCCTTATCTTTAAGTAGGTCAACCTTGCTTTCTCTTTAAGTCGCTCCCGTCCTTCCCTGTTTTTCACTCCTTGCTCTTTCACGATCTCCGCGTACCTCATCCTTGCTTTCCGTATTAATTGTTCTTTTCTCTCCCTCGCAATTACTTTCACCTCGTCTCTTGTCTCCCGAATTACTTTTTCCTTACCCGCCTCCACCGCGGGCCTGTCAGCCGTTGCACCCCCTTCCAGCTCGTTCGTTCCGACACGTGGAGTCGCCATTTTAAGTTCCCTGCTCACGGCCTTCATGCCCGCCTGCAGGCATCGGCCCATGTTCTGCGTCTCACCCCGGAACTTTCTCGTTTCTTCCTTCATGTTTGTTTCCATTTTAGTTTTCATGCGTTTTATTTCGTTTGTGAATGTATCCATCTTTTCGTTTATTTGTTTGTTCATGTCTTTCATTTCGTTTTTATTTCATTTGTCATTGCCGCATTCATTTGTGCCAGCATGGTGAATAGCTGGGCCATGTCGGATGCACTCAAGTGAGCCGTTTCGGCAGGGGTTGGGGAAGGGTCTTGGTGGAGAGGGGGGGGAGGTGTCATACACCGCGGCCGCTGCCGCACCCACCTCGGGCCCTGGGTTCAGTTGGGCGAGTCCGTGTTCCTGCACAATCAACATTTCCTGCACGGGGATTCCATCCTGGACCATGGAGTCTACATTATTACACATATACATTTCTAATACCCCCGGCTCCCGCTCGCCTTGAGACGCCATCTTGCTTCTCGTGAAGGGTTATTTTAACTCGCTCGTAATTTGGAGGGAATCGGGGGTCGCTTCTCTCACCCCTGGACCGATTCCCGTGAATTTAGCCGGAGACAGGAGAGCCCGTTTTCCTGTTCTCCGATACCAGTGCCGCGAGGAGGGCGATGAATTTGTATCGCACGACCTGACACCAGTGTTGCGGTTTTCGCGCCCGCCGGCGTGCTGACGGCCACGTAACTCGAATCGCGGCACGTCGCCCACCGGACGGACAATCCAGTCGTGACCCTCTCGGACTAACGCCGGGAACCAGTCACGGGTGGACCTTTCGGTCTCACCGCGATCGAGCCAATCAGCCCCCGCGTGGGATAGGGTTGCTCGCCAAATTCGACCTACCTAAGTACCCACGCGGAGGGTAGACCGGGCGATCGCACCTCGCCGCAGGTCGACTTCGGACACGGGCCACTTAAGCGACCCGTTCCGTACTATCAGAATAACCGAGCGGTGTTATCGTCGACCTCGACGGTTCGATTAATTATCGGGCGTATTCAGCCCACTACCAACCCTTTACGTGAAGCAAGATGGGGATTCAATGGAGGAAAAGACGAAGCGAAGCGGGAGAACAGTTCAACAATAAAGCACATTTATTCGCGGCACACGGGAAGCACACAAATACAATTCCACCAAATGCACACAAAAAAAGAAAACACAATTCCATTTACACAAAAAGCAAACATAAAAGTGAAAACACAGTGCAGAGCTAATACCGACTACCGAGCACACGGCAACACTTATACAATTCTACTTCACAGACGGCGCCGACAACACATACCCAAAACCAAGGAAAGAATACCCTCAAGAATGAGGCGGGCCTGAGGCCGAGACCGGGTCGCGCCTACCCGTCTGGTGATGAGACGCGGAGCGGCGATGGCGCCTCTCTCCGCGGGCCTCGCGGACAGTGTCAGGCAGGGGGTGGGAAAAGGGGCCCCCTTGGTCGCACTATCTCAGCGCGGGGGGGAAACAGGAGGGGGTTGCTGATGCTCGGGGTATAGAGGATCTTTATTATCCCTGGTGTGCGTCTCCACCTCGGCCAGGTCGCGCTGCCGGCCTCCCTCGGGCGTGCAGCTCCTGGCACCGACGCGAGCACCCCCTCGTCCGACTCTCTTCAGCTTCTCCAGCCACTGCAGGCTTCGGGCTCCAGACTTCCACACTCGTCCCCTCCGTTCCGACTCCTTCTCGTTCTCGTTCTCCTTTTGCTGACTGACGAACACCGTCCTTTTATCCCCCCATAGCTTCGCCTTTGACCCCCTCCCTTTGACCTTTCACCTCGCTCCCCATTGGCCCGAGAAAAAGTGGGCGTGAAGGCTTTTTGATCCACAAATTTGCATATATCGATCGCCCTGGGGCGGGGCCAATTCGCCCCTCGCTCACCGATTGGACGGCAAAAAGTGGGCGTGTGTCGTTTTTGATCCGTTTTTGAAGCACAAAATCCGTGATTTTGTACACGCTGTTCAACGTGCGCCCTGCACGAGTCCAACACCGGGGCAAGAACGGTGGCGATGCTACGGTTGCAAGGTGTGACGTGAAGGTCGTGGCGGTTGTGGTGAAGCGGTGTTGTGGTTGGTGGTTGATGTTGTGGTTGTGGTGGTAATCATGGCGGGTGGTCCAAAATAAAGATAGTAAAAGAAAAACGGCTATCCTGAAGAGTCGCAGCTCGCATAAATGACATGTATTCCCACTAGACGACGGGTTTGGGCCTAACTACACATGCACTTACCGAGATACCTCACCTAAGGGACCTGAATGGTGGTTTGCGAATTTGGTAACCACAACACTACCCCTTCCCTTTTTACAGACTCGTCCCGAGTCGTCAAATTTTCGTGTGCCATCATGTGTAGTTTTCCCCTAGTACATTTTACCTACGGATCCCTGAGTGCGACATTCATGGTATTCGTGTCCCCAAAATAAATAACCTGAGGGCTGCGTAACTACCTAAACAAACTCACTCACACGGACGACTTAAATAAAATTGCCGGCGCTAAGACATACATGCCGGGGGCGCACTCATATGTACAGTACATCTTAACCTTAACTTACAAATTTTACACTAAACCATGGCCCAGGATCACTGAACTCTGCAAAAGAAAGCAGTTAGCAGGGAGCCAGGCTGCCCACACGCAGTCCCCGGCTCAAACAATGCAGGTGACAGGGAACGTGGCTGGCTGCTCACACGCAGTCCAAGGCCTTCCCTTTTGAACTGAACGCAGTGAACCACAACGGTGCATGGGCTGCACAAACGCAGTCTCCGTGCCAGCTCAAGTGGCACACGCAATGAGCACAACGAATGGATGCATGAACGGTTTGAACTGAATGCAGTGAACCACAACGGTGCATGGGCTGCACAAACGTAGTCTCCGTGCCAGCTCAAGTGGCACACGCAATGAGCACAACGAATGAATGGATGAATGGATGGACGCAAAACACGGTGCACGGGCTGCCACTGCAGGCCCGTGTTGTAGCTGCCAACAGGGCAGTTCTCGCAGCTTGCAAACTGTTGCTTTTACGATCCTGGCGCACATGGCAATGAACAGGGGGGGGGGGCAAAGCAAAAATTGAACGGGGCTGGTGAACAGGGGTAGTGGGCATGGCATGGCAAAGGTAGCAGGCAAACACAGCCCGCAGAAGAAGGCCGCTGCAGGCAAACACAGCCGGCAGACGAACTGGCCGGCACAGGCCTCGAAGAAAAACAGCCAGCAGATGAACTGGCCGGCACAGGCCTTGCAGCACACAGCTGCCGATGAAGTTGGCCGGCCTCCGCCTTGAAGCAAAACACGGCCAGCCGATGAAGTTGGCCAGCCTTTGCCGTTCAGTGGAGGTTGGTGGAGGGAGTGCGGTGGTGCTGGCCACTTGGAAGGCGGGCTCGGACCTACCTACCTGTCTCCCTCCCAACCTATCGCCTTTGCCTGTCACTGTACATACCCACTCCCTTAATTTGTCAAACCCCAATTTAGCCCCAACTTATTTTTTTGTTGTTTTTATTTTTACTTCCCCACTATAAATCGTCCCCTAACCCCCTTTATCGTCCTTGTTCGGCTAACCTATTCTGTCACCTAGCCTACTCCCAACCCCTACGTTCCCTTCCCGGAGGGGAACAAGGGAGAGCTAACGTCCTGTGTCGAGGCCCAACTCAAGCCTCAGAATGGCCTCCCCAGAGTTCGGCGATCTTAACACCAAGTGGGTCCAGCGGCCCACAACGACAGCGAGGGGATGGATGGTGCGGAGGGGTACATCTCCTAATCTACCCTAACCATTAACTCTTAAACTACCCCGGGGCTTTCAACAAGCGCCTCTCGCTTAAACTATTGGTTCTAACAACCCAGATTCCCGTCGCCTGTGTTGGTGTCCTTACAATTTCGGGCCTCGCCCCCCAATTTTCTCTCCGTGCCCTCACACGGTCTCCTGGCTGGGACACGTGGCTCCCTTTGGCAGGCACGACCCTCTGCCGAATCTCCCGCTATGGCACCCCCGGGCACTACACTGCCTCCGAGCCTACCAGCTCCCTAACACCGGGGAGTGCCCCCATGGCACCTCCCCTGAAACGCACACGTGGCAGGCCGGCCTCCCGGGCCCCTTTCCGAGGGTCACCCGTGCCCACTACACTGCCCACGCGGCTAATGGCGCCCCGGGCCCCCGCACCAAGCAGGCGCACCCGTGCCCACTACTCTATCCCGGCCCCCATGGGCCCATGGCCTACCGCGGCCGACTAGCCTGGTGCCCGGGGTACCCTCTCAGCGATACTCACCTTTCGCAGCCACGCTCCCAAGCCCGTCAACAGGGCTCCTGCACCCCTCCAAATGGGTCTCGAGCCTACTTTCCCACCAACAGCAAAACGACCTCCATTTTTCAATTTGACTAACCCAGCTAACTCACTTTACTCTGACCCCGGGGTCCCTTGGGCGGGAGTCACTCCTCCCCCAATCACTCATCGCACCATGCATTCCCCATTCGCTCCATACACACAGACCCGCTGGCCTCACTCACTCAACATGTACACGTACTCACCTCACAACCCACAACTCTTCAACACACTCACCGCTGAACTCTGCCATCCTTCTAACTACCTCCCCTAACTAACTCGTGCTCCCACGTCGTCCCTTAAACTAGTAGCACGTTCCTTTTAACCTACGTAGCTAAACTACGTCCCCTCTACACATTCACTGTCTGTCCCTGTCTCCAAATCATCCCATTAATTATTTACCATTTTCCCATCCTAAATCTGGCTACAATCCCTCTAACTAATCCATTCCACGGACTCCATGAGGACTTACCCCTGCCCCATGAAGTCGGTCTAGCTAAGCTAACCCTTCCCCCTAACTAGTTTCCATCCTGTGCCCAGGTAAGGGGGTCTTTCACCCTTTGCCCAGGAATCCTGTGCACCCGAAAGTGAGGCTTGTTTTTTCCTTTTTTTTTTCATGCGCAGCACCTGCGCGGCAACTCAGAGCTCGCGCACTTTACACCTGCCCGTGACGTCATGCAGCTGCACGTGTTCCTCGTCCCTCCTTGGACGGTACCATCCGGCAGAGATACTCCTCCTGCCGGATTCCAACCACACGTGCAGCCATGACGTCACCGTGCGCAAAAAAAAAAAACACAAGCCCCCACGTCTCGAGGGGTTCCCCACGCGAACACGTGTGCTTTGCCCGTTGGAGCTGAACACACACGATCGCGTGGAGAACCCGTCCGGTCCAAATCCATTTACCTGCCTAAACTTTGTCCGTCCGCGGGATCGGCA